>NW_024582329.1:34161-64128 GCF_903992535.2 Arvicola amphibius
AGGTAAAGAAGGTAAAGAAGAAGGTAAATAAGGTATAGAAGAAGATAAAGAAGGTATAAAAGAAGTCAAGGATGCTACAGAAGAAGGAAAAGACGGTAAAGAAGTGAAGGCAGGTCAAGAAGTCAAAGAAGGTAATTAAGAAGGTAAAGAGGATAAAGAACAAGTTAAAGAAGGTATAGTAGAAGTCAAGGAAGTAAAAGAAGAAGTTAAAGAAGTTAAAGGAAAAGGTAAACAGTGTAAAGAAGAAGATAAAGAAGGTACAGAGGAATTGAAAGAAGGTAAAGAAGAAGGTAAATAAGGTAAAAACAAGGTATAAAGTGTAAAAAGAATGTAAAGAACGTAAAAAGTCCAAGAAGGGAAAGAAGAAGGTAAAGAAGGTAAATAAGAAAGTAAGAAGTTAAAGAAGAAGGTAAAGAAGGTAAAATGATTTTAAGGAGGTAAAGAAGAAGTCCAAGAAGAGAAAGAAGGTAAAGAATGTAAAAGAGAGTCAAAGAAGGTAAAGAAGAAGGTAAAAAAGGTAAAGAAGATGGTAAAGTAGGTAAAGAAGTAGTTAAAGAAGGTAAAGAAGAAGGTAAAGACGGTAAAGAAGAAGGTAAAAAAATGGAAAGAAGTCAAAGAAGTTATAGAAGAATGTAAAGAATGAAAAATGTAAAGAAGTAAAGGAAGAAATCAAAGAATGAAATATAGAATGTAAATAAGGTAAAATAGAAGGTAAAGAAGGTAAAGAACAGGTACAGGAAGGTAAGAAGAAAGAAAAGAAAATAAAGAACAAGTTAAAGAAGGTATGGAAGATGTCAAGGAAGATAAAGAAGAAGGTAAAGAAGTTAAAGAAGAAGGTAAAGAAGGTAAAAGAAGGTAAGAAGGTAAGAAGGTAAAGAAGAAGGTAAAGTAGTTAGAAGAAGTTAAAGAAGGTAAAGAAGAAGGTAAAGAAGGTAAAGAAGAAGGTAAAAAATTGAAAGAAGAAGTCAAAGAAGGTAAAAAGAAGGGAAAAATGGCAAACAGAAGTCAAAGAAGTTACCTTGAAGAACAGTAATGAAAAAGTCAAAGACGGTAAAGAAGATGGCAAAAAAGGAGTCAAAAGGTAAAGAAGGTCAAGAAGGCAAAGAGAAGTCAAAGAAGTTAAAGAAGAAGATCAAGAAACAGTAACAAAGAAAGTAAAGAACGTAAAAAAGAAGTCAAAAAGGTAAAGAAGGAGATAAAAAAGGTATAAAAGTAGTCAAAAAGGTAAAGAAGAAGGTAAAGAAGGCAAAGACGTGAAGGAAGGTAAAGAAGACAAAGAAGGTAACGAAGAAGGTAAAGAAGTTAAAGAAGAAGGTAAAGAAGAAGGCAAAGAGGGTAAAAAGAAGTTAAGAAAGTAAAGAAGTCAAAGAAGTTATAGAAGAAGGTAAAGAAGGAAAAATGTAAAGAATTAAAGGAAGATATCAAGGAAGGTAATTGAGAAGGTAAAGAAGGTAAAATAGAAGGTAAAGAAGGTAAAGAAGAACTTAAGGAAGGTAGGAAGTATGTAAAGAAGGTAAAAAAGTAGGAAAGAAGGTAAAGAAGAAGGTAAACTAGAAGGTAAAGTAGGTAAACAAGAAGGTAAAGAAAGTAAAGAAACAAAGAAGTTATAGAAGAAGTTAAAGAAGTAAAAATGTAAAGAAGTTAAGGAAGAAATCAAAGAACGTAATATAGAAGGTAAAGAAGGTAAAATAGAAGGTAAAAAATGCAAAGAACAGGTCAAAGAAGTTAAAGAAATCTAAGGAGGTAAAGAAGAATGTAAAGAAGGTTAAAAAGAAGGTACAGATGGTAAAGAAGTCAAAGAAGGTAAAGAAGAAGGTAAAAAAGGAAAATAGAAGTCTAAGAAGGTAAAGAAGCAGGTAAATAAGGTAAAAACAAGGTAAAAAAGATATAAAGAATGTAAAGAAAGTAAAGAAGAAGTCCAAAAAGGGAAAGAAGAAGATAAAGAAGGTAAAGAAGTTAAAGAAGTGAAGGAAGGTAAAGAAGTCAAAGAAGGTAAATAAGAAGTTAAAGAGGATAAAGAACAAGTTAAAGAAGGTATAGAAGAAGTCAAGGAAGAAAAAGAAGAAGGTAAAGAAGTTAAAGGAAAAGGTAAACAGTGTAAAGAAGAAGATAAAGAAGGTAAAGGAGAAGTGCAAGAAGATAAAGAAGGTAAAGAATGTAATAAAAAAGGAAAAGAAGGTAATGAAGGTAAAAATGGAAAATATTAGTCAACGGGGTAAAGAAGAAGGTAAAGAACAGTAATGAAAAACTCAAAGACGGTAAAGAAGATGGCAAAAAAGGAGTCAAAAAGGTAAAGAATGTCAAGAAGGCAAAGAAGAAGTCGAAGAGGGTAAAGAAGAAGATCAAGAACAGTAAAGAAGAAGGTAAAGAACGTAAAAAAGAAGTCAAAATGGTTAAGAAGAACATTAAGAAGGTATAAAAGAACTCAAGGAAGGTAAAGAAGAAGGTAAAGAAGGTAAAGAAGTGAAGGAAGTTAGAAGTGAAAGAAGGTAAAGAAGAAGGTAAAGAGTATAAAGAACAATTAAAGAAGGTATAGAAGAAGTCAAGGAAGATGAAGAAGAAGGTAAAGAAGTTAAAGAAAAAGGTAAACACGGTAAATAAGAAGATAAAGGAGGTAAAGAAGAAGGTAAAGAAGGTAAAGAAGAAGGTAAGAAGGTAAAGGAACGTAAAGAAGGTAAAGAAGAAGTACAAGAAGGGAAGAAGAAGGTAAAGAATGTAAAGGAGAAATCAAAGAAGGTAAAGAAGAATGGCAAAGTAGAAGATGTAAGAAGGTATAGAAGAAGGTAAAGTAGGTAAAAAGAAGGTAAAGAAGGTAAGAAGTGGAGGAAGGTAAAGAAGTCAAAGAAGGTAAAGAAGAAGGTAAAGAAGGTTAAAAGGAAGGTACAGATTGAAAAGAAGAAGACAAAGAAGGTAAGGAAGAAGGTAGAAAAGGAAAATAGACGTCAAGAATTAAAGAAGAAGGTGCAGAACAGTAAAGAAAAAGTCAAAGTTGGTAAACAAGAAGGTAAAAAGTGAGTCAAAGAAGGTATAGAAGGTCAAGAAGGCAAAGAAGAAGTCAAAGAAGGTAAAGAAGAAGATCAAGGTGGTATAAAGAAGTCAAGGAAGGTAAAGAAGGTAAAAACAAGGTTAAAAAGTTGAAAATAATGTAAAGAAAGTAAAGAAGTCCAAAAAGGGAAAGAAGAAGGTAAAGAAGGTAAAGAAGGTAAAGAAGGTAAAGAAGTGAAGGAAGGTAAAGAAGTCAAAGAAGGTAAAGAAGAAGGTAAAGAGTACAAAGAACGAGTTAAAGAAGGTATAGAAGAAGTTAAGGAAGATGAAGAAGAAGGTAAAGAAGCTAAAGAAAAAGGTAAACACGGTAAATAAGAAGATAAAGAAGGTAAAGAAGACTTCAACGAAAGTAAATAAGAAGATAAAGAAGAAAAATAAGAAGGTAAAGAAGGTAAAAAGAAGGTAAAGAAGAAGTCCAAAAGGGAAGAAGGTAAAGAATGTAAAGGAGAAATCAAAGAAGGTAAAGAAGAAGGTAAAGAAGGTAAAGAAGAAGGTAAATAAGGTATAGAAGAAGATAAGAAGGTATAAAAGAAGTCAAGGAAGGTAAAGAAGAAGGAAAAGACGGTAAAGAAGTGAAGGCAGGTCAAGAAGTCAAAGAAGGTAATTAAGAAGGTAAAGAGGATAAAAGAACAAGTTAAAGAAGGTATAGAGAAGTCAAGGAAGGAAAAGAAGAAGTAAAGAAGTTAAAGGAAAAGGTAAACAGTGTAAAGAAGAAGATAAAGAAGGTACAGAAGAATTGAAAGAAGGTAAAGAAGAAGAGTAAATAAGGTAAAAACAAGGTATAAAGGGTAAAAAGAATGTAAGAAGTGTAAAGAAGAAGTCCAAGAAGGTAAAGAAGAAGGTAAATAAGAAGGTAAAGAAGGTAAAGAAGAAGGTAATAGAAGGTCAAATGATTTTAAGAGGGTAAAGAAGAAGTTCCAAGAAGAGAAAGAAGAAGGTAAAGAATGTAAACGAGGGTCAAAGAAGGTAAAGAAGAAGGTAAAAAAGGTAAAGAAGATGGTAAAGTAGGTAAAGAAGTAGTTAAAGAAGGTAAGAAGAAGTAAAGACGGTAAAGAAGAAGGTAAAAAAGGAAAGAAGTCAAGAAGTTATAGAAGAAGGTAAAGAATGAAAAATGTAAAGAAGTAAAGGAAGAAATAAAAGAATGAAATGTAGAAGGTAAAGAAGGTAAAATAGAAGGTAAAGAAGGTAAAGAACAGGTACAGGAAGGTAAAGAAGAAAGAAAAGAAGATAAAGAACAAGTTAAAGAAGGTATGGAAGATGTCAAGGAAGATTAAGAAGAAGGTAAAAAAGTTAAAGAAGAAGGTAAAGAAGGTAAAAAGAAAGTAAAGAAGGTAAAGAAGAAGGTAAAGTAGCTAAGAAGAATTTAAAGAAGGTAAAGAAGGTAAAGAAGAAGGTTAAAAAATGAAAGAAGAAGTCAAAGAAGGTAAAGAAGAAGGTGAAGAACAGTAATGAAAAAGTCAAAGACGGTAAAGAAGATGGCAAAAAGGAGTTTAAAAGGTAAAGAAGGTCAAGAAGGCAAAGAAGAAGTCAAAGAAGTTAAGAAGAAGATCAAGAACAGTAACGAAGAAAGTAAAGAACGTAAAAAAGAAGTCAAAAAAGGTAAAGAAGGAGATAAAGAAGGTGTAAAAGTAGTCAAGGAAGATAAAGAAGAAGGTAAAGAAGGTAAAGACATGAAGGAAGGTAAAGAAGAAAAAGAAGGTAAATAAGAAGGTAAAGAAGGTTAAAAATAAGGTACAGATGGTAAAGAAGAAGTGAAAGAAGGTAAAGAAGAAGGTAAATAAGTTAAAGAAGAAGACAAAGAAGAAGGTAAAGAAGGTAAAAAGAAGTTAAGAAAGTAAAGAAGTCAAAGCAGTTATAGAAGAAGGTAAAGAAGGAAAAATGTAAAGAAGTAAAGGAAGATATCACGAAGGTAATTGAGAAGGTAAAGAAGGTAAAATAGAAGGTAAAGAAGAAGGTAAAGAAGGTAAAGAAGAACTTAAAGAAGGTAGTAAGAATGTAAAGAAGGTAAAAAAGTAGGAAAAAAGGTAAAGAAGAAGGTCAAGTAGGTAAACAAGTAGGTAAAGAAAGTAAAGAAATCAAAGAAGTTATAGAAGAAGTTAAAGAAGTAAAAATGTAAAGAAGTTAAGGGAAGAAATCAAAGAACGTAATGTAGAAGGTAAGAAGGTAAAATAGAAGGTAAAAAAAGGCAAAGAACAGGTCAAAGAAGATAAAGAATCTAAGGAGGTAAAGAAGAATGTAAAGAAGGTTAAAAAGAAGGTACAGATGGTAAAGAAGTCAAAGAAGTTAAAGAAGAAGGTAAAAAAGGAAAATAGAAGTCTAAGAAGGTAAAGAAGCAGGTAATAAGGTAAAACAAGGTAAAAAAGATATAAAGAATGTAAAGAAAGTAAAGAAGAAGTCCAAGAAGGGAAAGAAGAAGATAAAGAAGGAAAAGAAGAAGGTAAAGAAGTTAAAGAAGTGAAGGAAGGTAAAGAAGTCAAAGAAGGTAAATAAGAAGTTAAAGAGGATAAAGAACAGGTTAAAGAAGGTATAGAAGAAGTCAAGGAAGAAAAAGAAGAAGGTAAAGAAGTTAAAGGAAAAGGTAAACAGTGTAAAGAAGAAGATAAAGAAGGTAAAGAGGAAGTGAAAGAAGGTAAAAAAGAAAGTAAAGAAGGTAAAGAATGTAATAAAGAAGGAAAAGAAGGTAAAAGAAGAAGGTAAAGTCGGTTAAAAAGAAGGTACAGATGGTAAAGTAAAAGAAGTTAAAGAAGAAGGTAAAAATGGAAAATATTAGTCAACGAAGGTACAGAAGAAGGTAAAGAACAGTAATGAAAAAGTCAAAGACTGGTAAAGAAGATGGCAAAAAAAGGAGTCAAAAAGGTAAAGAATGTCAAGAAGGCAAAGAAGAAGTCAAAGAGGGTAAAGAAGAAGATCAAGAACAGTAAAGAAGAAGGTAAAGAACGTAAAAAAGAAGTCAAAAATGGTTAAGAAGAACATTAAGAAGGTATAAAAGTAGTCAAGGAATTTAAAGAAGAAGGTAAAGAAGGTAAAGACGTGAAGGAAGTTAAGAAGTCAAACAAGGGTAAAGAAGTAGGTAAAGAGTATAACGAACAAGTTAAAGAAGGTATAGAAGAAGTCAAGGAAGATGAAGAAGAAGGTAAAGAAGTTAAAGGAAAAGGTAAACACGGTAAATAGGAAGATAAAGAAGGTAAAGAAGGTAAAAAGAAGGTAAAGAAGAAGTCCAAGAAGGGAAGAAGAAAGTGAAGAATGTAAAGGAGAAATCAAAGAAGGTAAAGAAGAAGGTAAAGAAGGTAAAGAATTGAAGGAGGGTAAAGACGTCAAAGAAGGTAAATAAGAAGGTAAAGAGGATAAAGAACAAGTTAAAGAAGGTATAGAAGAAGTCAAGGAAGATAAAGAAGGAGGTACAGAAGTTTAAAAAAGGTAAACAGTGTAAAGAAGATGATAAAGAAGGTAAAGAAGAAGTGAAAGAAGGTAAAGAAGGAGGTAAAGAAGGTAAAGAAGAAGGTAAAGAAGGTAAAAAGGGTAAAAAGAATGTAAAGAAAGTAAAGAAGAAGTCCAAGAAGGGAAAGAAGAATGGGACTGATGGATCATGCGACCAAACCCGTCTCTCTGAATGTGGCCAACAGCTGGGGCTGACTGAGAAGCAAAGGACAATGGCGCTGGGATCTGATTCTCTGCATTGACGGGCTCTGTGGGAGCCTTCTCAGCTTGGTCGATCACCTTCCTGGACCTGGGGGGAGTTGGGAGGACATTGGTCTTAGTATAGAGTAGGGAACCCTGATGGCTTCTTGGCCTTGAGAGGGAGGGAGGGGAGGTATGGGTGGAGGGGAGGGGAGGGAAAGGGGAAAAGTAGAGGAGGGTAGGGGGAGGAGGAGGGGAGGGAGGGGGGAGGAGGAGGTGAGGAGATGGAAATTTTTAAATATAAAAAAATAAACCACGAGAAAAAAAATAAACACAAAAGTAGAAACGACAGTATAATTGCGAAGAAATATGTGAGAAAGAAAAAACTTACAGACAAAGCATTTTGAGACAAAAACACTAACAAAAACAGGGACAAGTAAAAAACTACTGAAACTTCAAAAAAAGAAGATAAAGAAGGTAAAGAAGAAAGTAAAGAAGGTAAAAAGAATTTAAAGAAGGTAAACAGAAGTCCAAGAAAGGAAAGGGGAATGTATAGAATGTAAAGGAGAGTCAAAGAAGGTTAAAAAGAAGGTAAAAAAGGTAAAGAAGATGGTAAAGTAGGTAAAGAAGAAGTTAAAGAATGTAAAGAAGAAGGAAAAGAAGGTAAAGAAGAAGGTAAAGAAGTTAAAGAAGGTAGATAAGAAGGTAAAGAGGACAAAGAACAAGTTAAAGAAGGTATAGAAGTCAAGGAAGAAAAAGAAGGAGGTATAGAAGATTAAAAAAAGGTAAACAGTGTAAAGAAGATGATATAGAAGGTAAAGAAGAAGTGAAAGAAGGTAAAGAAGAAGGTAAAGAAGGTAAAAAGAAGGTAAAGAAGGTAAAGAAGAAGTCCAAGAAGGGAAGAAGAAGGTAAATAATGTAAAGGAGAAATCAAAGAAGGTAAAGAAGAAGGTAAAGAAGAAGGTAAAAAGGTATAGAAGAAGATGAAGAAGGTATAAAAGAAGTCAAGGAAGGTAAAGAAGAAGGTAAAGAAGGAAAAGAAGTGAAGGAACGTAAAGAAGTCAAAGAAGGTAAAGAAGAAGGTAAAGAAGGTTAAAAGGAAGGTACAGATTGTAAAGAAGAAGACAAAGAAGGTAAGGAAGAAGGTAGAAAAGGAAGATAGAAGTCAAGAATTAAAGAAGAAGGTGAAGAACAGTAAAGAAAAAGTGAAAGATGGTAAAGAAGAAGGTAAAAAAAGGAGTCAAAGAAGGTATAGAAGGTCAAGAAGGCAAAGAAGAAGTCAAAGAAGGTAAAGAAGAAGGTAAAGAGTATAAAGAACAAGTTAAAGAAGGTATAGAAGAAGTCAAGGAAGATGACGAAGAAGGTAAAGAAGTTAAAGAAAAAGGTAAACACGGTAAATAGGAAGATAAAGAAGGTAAAGAAGAAGGTAAAGAAGGTAAAGAAGAAGGTAAAGAAGGTAAAAAGAAGGTAAAGAAGAAGTCCAAGAAGGGAAGAAGAAAGTGAAGAATGTAAAGGAGAAATCAAAGAAGGTAAAGAAGAAGGTAAGAAGGTAAAGAATTGAAGGAGGGTAAAGAAGTCAAAGAAGGTAAATAAGAAGGTAAAGAGGATAAAGAACAAGTTAAAGAAGGTATAGAATAAGTCAAGGAAGATAAAGAAGGAGGTACAGAAGTTTAAAAAAAGGTAAACAGTGTAAAGAAGATGATAAAGAAGGTAAAGAAGAAGTGAAAGAAGGTAAAGAAGAAGAAGGTAAAGAAGGTAAAGAAGGTAAAAAGGGTAAAAAGAATGTAAAGAAAGTAAAGAAGAAGTCCAAGAAGGGAAAGAAGAATGGGACTGATGGATCATGCGACCAAACCCGTCTCTCTGAATGTGGCCAACAGCGGGGGCTGACTGAGAAGCAAAGGACAATGGCGCTGGGATATGATTCTCTGCATGGACGGGCTCTGTGGGAGCCTTCTCAGCTTGGTCGATCACCTTCCTGGACCTGGGGGGAGTTGGGAGGACATTGGTCTTAGTATAGAGTAGGGAACCCTGATGGCTTTTTGGCCTTGAGAGGGAGGGAGGGGAGGTATGGGTGGAGGGGAGGGGAGGGAAAGGGGAGAAGTCCAAGAAGGGAAGAAGAAGGTAAATTATGTAACGGAAAAATCAAAGAAGGTAAAGAAGAAGGTAAAGAAGAAGGTAAAAAGGTATAGGAGAAGATGAAGAAGGTATAAAAGAAAAGTCAAGGAAGATGATGAAGAAGGTAAAGAAGTTAAAGAAAAAGGTAAACAAGGTAAATAGGAAGACAAAGAAGGTAAAGAAGAAGGTAAAGAAGAAGGTAAAGAACGTAAAGAAGAAGGTAAAGAAGGCCCCCGGCTCATCCTCCCGTCTTTGGGGCTACAAAATCCCACAGCTCAGCCTGTTTGGGCTCTGGGGACCTGGAATTGAGTGCACCCAGGCCCGTGGGAGGTCCCCTCCTTCAATTGACTGCCTGGGGCAATGTAGGCCTTTGTCTGAGAGCTGCTTGGCCTGCAAGGGGACCTGACAGTCTGCCAGAGGATCCATCATTCTTTGGGGTGAGTGAGGAATGAGTGCCCGAACCACGGCAGCTGCCCGGAGAGGGACCACCGACATTCCACAACTCCCCCTGCCACCCGCACACTTCCTGCTCTTCCTCAGGGGTTATTCTCCCCGGATACTGCCTCTCTCTTCCTGTCCCTTCCCAGCTTGCACCCAGAATCCTTCCCCCCCTCCCCCTGCCTCATCCTCCCGTCTTTGGGGCCACAAAATCCCACAGCTCAGCCTGTTTCGGCGCTGGGGACCTGGAATTGAGTGCACCAGGCCGGTAGGAGGTCCCCTCCTTCATTAGACTGCCTGCAGCAAGGTAGGCCCTTTGTCAGTGAGCTGTTTGGCCTGCAAGGAGACCTGACAGTCTGCCAGAGGATCCATCATTCATTGGGGTGAGTGAATTTAATTCATTGGGGTGAATTGAACTTCTAATAGAAGACCCAAAGGGGATTATTCAGAGGAACAAATGGGCAGGCGCCAATGCAAGAATTCCTCCAACAATTTGAAAAACAACATGAAAGCACCAGAACCCAGCGAACTTATAACAGGAGGACTTGAACACACTAATCAAGAAGAAGTAGAAAAAATTGACTTTATGAAAGTAATAGAGTCCCTTAAACAGGAGGTGAAAAACTCCCTTAAGGAAATGGATGAGAAGAATAGCAAAAAGTTTGAAGAATTGAGTAAATCCGTAAATGATATCCTAGGAAACCAAGAAAAAACAATCAAACAGATAATGGAAACAGTGCAAGACTTGAAAACTGAAATGGAGGCAAGGAAGAAAACACAACCCGAGGGCCAACTGGATTAGGAAAATCTATGTAAACGAACAGAGACTACAGAAACAAGCATAACCAACAGAATACAAGAGATAGAAGAAAGAATCTCAGATTCTGAAGATACCATAGAGAAAATAAATACACTGATCAAAGAAAACAGCAAATCCAACAAATCCTCATCACAAAACATTCAGGAAATCTGGGACACAATAAAAAGACCAAACCTAAGAATAATAGGCGTAGAAGAAGGAGAAGAAATACAGCTCAATGGTTCAGAAAATATATTTAATAAAATTATAGAAGAAAACTTCCCAAACCTAAAAAAAGATATTCCTATTAAGGTTCAAGAAGCTTACAGAACACCAAATAGACTGGATCAAAAAAAAAAAAACATCCCCTCGCCATATTATAATCAAAACACAAAACATACAGAATAAAGAAAGAATATTAAGAGCTGCAAAGGAAAAAGGTCAAGTAACATATAAAGGTAAACCTATCAGACTAACACCTGACTTCTCTATGGAAACCATGAAAGCCAGAGGTCCTGGATAGATGTTTTGCAGAAACTAAGAGACCATGGATGCAAGCCCAGATTACTATACCCAGCTAAGCTTTCATTCACTATAAATGGAGAAAACAAAATATTCCAGGATAAAAACAATTTAAACAATACATAGCCACAAATCCAGCCTTACAGAAAGTAATAGAAGGAAATTCACAAACAAAGGAGTCCAGCATTCCCCAAAATAACTCAGACATCTAGCGACGCTTCACCAGCACATCGCAAAGCAAGGAAACACACAATCTCTACTACCAAATAAAAAATGACAACCGGAGTTAACATCCACTGGCCATTAATATCACTTAATATCAATGGACTCAATTCACCTATAAAAAGGCACAGGCTAAGAGATTGGATACAAAAACAGGATCCAACATTCTGCTGTTTACAAGAAACACACCTCAACCACAAAGACAGACATCTACTCAGAGTAAAGGGTTGGGAAAAGGTCTATCAAGCAAATGGACCTAAGAAACAAGCCGGTGTGGCCATACTAATTTCTAACAAAGTTGACTTCAAACTAAAATCAATCAGAAGAGATGGAAAGGGACACTTTATACTCATGACAAGAAAATCTATCAGAATGAAGTCTCAATCCTGAGTATCTATGCCCCTAATACAAAAGCACCCACTTATATAAAAGAAACATTACTAGAACTCAAGACAGCCATCAAACCAAACACACTGATAGTGGGAGACTTCAACACTCCTCTTTCACCAATGGACAGGTCAATTCGACAGAAACCTAACAGAGAATTAAGAGACTTAATAGAGGTAATGAACCAAATGGACTTAACAGACATCTATAGAACGTTCCACCCAAACAGGAAAGAATATACCTTCTTCTCTGTGGCTCATGGAACCTTTTCGAAAATTGACCACATACTCGGTAACAAAGCAAACTTCCACAGTTACAAAAACATATTAGTAACCACCTGAATCTTATCGGATCACCATGGATTAAAATTAGAATTCAACAACAATGCTACCCCCAGAAAGCCTACAAACTCATGAAAACTGAACAGTCAACTACTGAACCAAGCTGGGTCAAGGAAGAAATAAAGAAAGAAATTAAAGTCTTTCTTGAATTTAATGAAAATAAAGACACAACATACTCAAACTTATGGGACACTATGAAAGCAGTGCTAAGAGGAAAATTCATAGCACTAAGTGCCCACTTAAAAAAAAACGGAGAAAGCACACATTGGAGACTTAACAGCACACCTGAAAGCTTTAGAAAAGAAAGAAGCAGACTCACCTAGGAGAAGTAGAAGACTGGAAATTATCAAACTGAGGGCAGAAATCAACAAAATAGAAACGCAGAAAACAATCCAAAGAATCAATGAAACAAAAAGCTGGTTCTTGGAGAAAATCAACAAGATTGACAAACCCCTAGCCAAACTAATCAAACGGCAGAGAGAGAACACACAAATTAATAAGATCAGAAATGAAAAAGGGGACATAACCACAGACACAGAGGAAATTCAAAGAATCATTAGATCTTACTACAACAGCCTGTATGCCACAAAATTTGAAAATGTAAAAGAAATGGACACTTTTTTAGATAAGTACCATGTACCAAAGTTAAACCAGGACCAGGTAAATGCTCTAAATAGTCCTGTTAGTGGCGAAGAATTGGAAACTGTTATCAGAAACCTCCCTACCAAAAAGAGCCCAGGACCTGATGGGTTCAATGCAGAATTCTACCAGAACTTCCAAGAAGACCTAATACCTATACTCCTTAAGGTATTTCATAATATAGAAACAGAACAGTCATTGACAAATTCCTTTTATGTAGCTACAATTACCCTGATACCTAAACCACACAAAGACTTAACCAAGAAAGAGAATTACAGGCCAATCTCACTCATGAACATCGATGCAAAAATTCTCAATAAAATACTGGCAAACAGAATCCAAGATCACATTAGAAAAATTATCCACTATGATCAAGTAGGCTTCATCCCAGAGATGCAGGGCTGGTTCAACATACGAAAATCTATCAATGTAATCCATCATATAAATAAACTGAAGGATAAAAACCATATGATCATCTCATTAGATGCAGAAAAAGCATTTGACAAAATTCAGCACCCCTTTATAATAAAGGTCTTGGAGAGATTAGGGATACAGGGGTCATTCCTAAATATAATAAAGGCTATTTACAGCAAGCCGACAGCTAACATCAAATTAAATGGAGAGAAACTCAAGGCCATCCCACTAAATTCAGGAACGCGACAAGGCTGTCCACTCTCTCCTTATCTTTTCAATATAGTACTTGAAGTTCTAGCAATAGCAATAAGACAAAACAAGGGCATCAAGGGGATTCGAATTGGAAAGGAAGAAGTTAAACTTTCATTATTTGATGATGATATGATAGTGTACATAAGCGACCCGAAAAACTCCACCAAAGAACTCCTACAGCTGATAAACTCCTTTAGTATCGTGGCAGGTTACAAGATCAACTCCAAAAAATCAGTCGCCCTCCTATATACGAAGGATAAGGAAGCAGAGAAAGAAATCAGAGAAGCTTCACCTTTCACGATAGCCACAAATAGCATAAAATATCTTGGGGTAACTCTAACCAAGGAAGTGAAAGACCTATTTGACAAGAACTTTAAGTCTTTGAAGAAAGAAACTGAAGAGGATACCAGAAAATGGAAGGATCTCCCTTGCTCTTGGATTGGGAGGATCAACATAGTAAAAATGGCAATACTACCAAAGGCAATCTATAGATTTAATGCAATCCCCTTAAAGATCCCATCAAAATTCTTCACAGATCTTGAGAGGACAATAATCAACTTTATATGGAAGAACAAGAAACCCAGGATAGCCAAAACAATCTTATACAATAAAGGAACTTCTGGGGGCATTACCATCCCTGACTTCAAACTCTATTACAGAGCTACAGTATTGAAAACAGCTTGGTATTGGCATAAAATAGAGAAGTCGAACAATGGAATCGAATAGAAGACCCAGATCTTAACCCACAAACCTATGAACACCTGATTTTTAATAAAGGAGCTAAAAGCACACAATGGAAGAAAGAAAGCATCTTCAACAAATGGTGCTGGCATAACTGGATGTCAACCTGTAGAAGAATGAAAGTAGATCCGTGTCTATCACCATGCACAAAACTCAAGTCCAAATGGATTAAAGACCTCAATATCAATCTGAACACACTGAACCTGTTAGAGGAGAAAGTGGGAAGTACTCTACAACATTTGGGCACAGGAGACTGCTTCCTACGTATAGCCCCAGCAGCACAGACATTAAGGGCAACATTGAATAAATGGGACTTCCTGAAGCTGAGCAGCTTCTGTAAAGCAAAGGACACTGTCACTAAGACAAAAAAGGCAGCCTACTGACTGGGAAAAGATCTTCACCAACCCCACAACAGACAAAGGTCTGATCTCCAAAATATATAAGGAACTCAAGAGACTAGACTTTAAAATGCTAATGAACCCAATTAAAAAATGGGGCACTGAACTGAACAGAGAATTCTCAACAGAAGAAGTTCGAATGGCCAAAAGACACTTAAGGGCATGCTCAACCTCCTTAGCAATCAGGGAAATGCAAATCAAAACAACGTTAAGATACCATCTTACACCTGTCAGAATGGCTAAAATCAAAAACACCAATGATAGCCTTTGCTGGAGAGGATGTGGAGTAAGGGGTACACTCATCCATTGCTGGTGGGAATGCAAACTTGTGCAACCGCTTTGGAAAGCAGTGTGGAGGTTTCTCAGGAAATTTGGGATCAACCTACCCCAGGACCCAGCAATCCCACTCTTGGGAATTTACCCAAGAGATGCCCAATCATATTACAAAAGCATCTGTTCAACTATGTTTATAGCAGCATTATTTGTAATAGCCAGAACCTGGAAACAACCTAGATGCCCTTCAGTGGAAGAATGGTTGAAGAAAGTGTGGAATATATACATGCTAGAATACTACTCAGCGGTAAAAAACAATGACATCTTGAATTTTGCATGCAAATGGAGGGAAATAGAAAACACCATCCTGAGTGAGGTAACCCAGGCCCAAAAAGACGAACATGGGATGTACTCACTCATAATTGGGTTCTAGCCATAATTAAAGGACATCGAGCCTATAATTTGTAAAAATCCTAGAGAAGCTATATAAGAAGGTGAACCCAAAGAAAAACATATAGTTATCCTCCTGGATACTGGAAGTAGACAAGATTGTCGGACAAAAATTGGGAACATAGGGGTGGGGTGGGATGGGGGGAGGGGGGATGGGGCGAGAAAAGTGTGAAGTGGAGGATGGGAAGAGCTTGGGGGAATAGGATGGTTGGGATATAGGAAGGGTGGATATGGGAACAAGGAATTATATATCTTACTTAAGGGAGCCATTCTAGGGTTGGCAGAGGCTTGACTCTAGAGGGGTTCCCAGGTGTCCAGGAAGACGCCCCCAGCTAGGTCCTTGGGCAGCTGAGGAGAGGGTGCCAGAAATGTCCAGATCCTATTGCCATACTCATGAATATCTTGCATATCACCATAGAACCTTCACCTGGCATTGGATGGAGAAAATGACAGAGCCCCACATAGGAGCACCGGACTGAGCTCCCAAGGTCCTGATGAGGCGCAAAAGGAGGGAGATCATGAGCAAGGAAGTCAGGACCGTGAGGAGTGCATTTACCCATTGAGACGGTGGGACATATCTAACGGGAGACCACCAAGTCCAGTTGGATTGGAACTGATGGAACAGGGGACCAAACCGGGCTCTCCGAATGTGGCTGACAGTGGAGGAGGACTGAGAAACCAAGGACAACGGCAATGAATGTGAACTCTACAGCATGGACGGGCTCACTGTGAGCCTTAACCTTCACCTGGCGATGGATGGAGATAGAGACAGAGCCCCACATTGGAGCACCGGACTGAGCTCCCAAAGTTCTGATGAGGAGCGGATGGAGAGAGATCATGAGAAAGTCAGAACCATGAGGGACGCGTTCACCCACTGAGACGGCAGGACAGAACTAATGCGAGACCACCAAGTCCACTTGGAATGGGACTGATGGAACATGCGACCAAATCGGACTCTCTGAGGGTGGCTGATGGTGGAGGCTGACCGAGGAGCCAAGGACAACGGCGATGGGCTTGGTCTCTACGACATGGACGGGCTCTGTGTGAGCCTTGTCAGTTCGGTTGCTCACCTTCCTGGACCTGGGGGGAGTTGGGAGGACCTTGGTCTCAACATAGTGTATAGAACCCTGATGGCTGTTTGGCCTCAAGAGGGAGGGAGTGGGTTGTGGGTGGAGGGGAGTGGAGGGAAGGGGGAGGAGGAGGGGAGAAGATGGCAATTTTTAATAAAAAATAAATAAACTGGAAAAAAAAGAAACTTGAAAACAAAAAAAAGAAAAAGAAAGTCTCAATGAAAGATTCAAAATATTGTAATGAAAAAGTTGCGTGGTTTCCAAGAGCACTGTGCCTCTACCCTGTGTATTCCATCGGGATAGGCTTGCTGGGCCTACAGGCTGAGTAGGCATAGGTTCTGAGCATCCGGAGACACAGGGAGGCTTTGTGTGGGACTCCTTCTGCCTTTAGATGGTACAGAGCCATGCTTTCCTGGGAGCCGGGTCTACAGAGCAACCAGGCTGCTTCAGTCACGGCACTGCCCTACAGGAGGCTCAGTCTACAGCTCGGAACAAGCTCCTGGATTAGTGGTCTTCAAACCTTTGGCAGAAAAACCTCTTGTTATCTCCAGACAGAATTTTATGTAAAATATCTCCTAAACAAAAGCCCTGTTGTCTGGCTGAACTAGGAACCATGACTGAGACCTTTGATCTTATTAAACGTTCTACACTTCCTTCTCCAAGTCCTCTCCCCCAAAGTTTACATGGCACCTCTTGAAGCTGTTTTGCAGGTTTGCAAAGTGACAAATTGACAGACTAGTCATAGATGGTTTTAAGAAAGCAACTTCTATTCCAGTAAAAGGTTTGTTGACTGATGGTATGACATCAAACCGAGTTACTTTTACTTCTGGAGCATGCTCATGGGTTACATGCACTCTTGACTTCCTTGAGGTCTGAGCTTGGTCAATGGAGAAAGATTCCTCTCTGCACACCTACAAACCTGCAAAACTCAGACCTCTCCCTTTGTCTCTGTTGGCCTCTAGCCCCTTATATGACCTGAGTGTTTCTTCACCTGTAGTTCAACATAGTATTTACACACAGACCCTCTAGTACTTTAATAATATACTCAACATTTTGTAACATGGATTCCAAACTAGACTACAAACTCTACTTAGCTGAGCTTTACTGATAGGACTAAAATCTTCCACTTAGCCATTGATATTATTGTATTTATGTCTGCACCTTCCTGTTTCTATGGGGTTGAGAGATCTTGACAGAGACAGTAGAGGAATCAAATGATATATATCATTAGGATTCAGGCAATGGAATATCTATTATAAATCCTGAAGTAAGGAGACTTATGACTCCTCTAGAAAAGTTACTTCAAATGGAATCTGACTCTATCAGATCCAGTTTCAGGTCTATTGGTAGGAGAGAATAGTGTGTTGTTCAGTGGAAAGTAATGGGTATTGTTTGAAATCCCTGAAGCCCAGACAACATGTTAGCACCTGTACATTCTACAGCCAAAGGGCTGTATTTCCAAACAAAATTTCCCATCTTGTTTGCAGCTTCTCCAGAAAAGTAAATTTTGGTGGAAGAAGTTGGTATTCCGGCTGGCAGGAAAAGAGACAATCTACCCAAATACAGAAAGCATACCAAGGCTCATTGCAGATGCTAAGCACAGGGCTAACCGTGTTTGGATCTGAGCAGGGTAAGCAACCACACGCCAAAGACAACTATGCTACAAGCGGGACTTCTGGGACAGTCATTAGTGTGAACAGAATGACAGGAACACAGAAGACTCAGAAGGAGCTAGGGTCTGAAATGAGAACAAGAACAAGATGGCCACTGAAAGCAAAGGAGAAGTGGTTGATACTCAGCTATCTGGACCCACAAGTAAGAGCACAAAAGAATCAGCATGAGTCTTCTCTTAAAGTAGGAGCAAGAACAAGATGGCAGAGGATGAGGAAGTAGAAGTTCCATCATTAATAGGAGAACCAACTAGAAATGAGAGCTTTGGGCTATTTTTTGCATTCTTGTCATTTGTTGTCATATCTGGACATACAGAGATCCATGTGCCAGCAGACTACTCCCATGAGGAGTTGTTTTAGGTGAAACACTGCACTTAGAAACCATGCTGTCATATCATTGGACACCTCGGCATTCTTGCTTGTACACACCTGTAATTAAAGCCTCGGGTGATGGAGACAAGAAGATTAGGAGTTAAAGGTCAACCTGGACTACACAGCTAGCCTGTCTTTGCAAAAATGATTTTTAAAACCAATGTGTTTAAGCAGTAAGTTTCAGCGGATAAAGGAGAGTATACTATTGACTCAAAAATCATGAGATTTATTGTACTAATATGGATACTAAAATGAAGGTAGAGTATCTGAGTTCAAAATCTACATAAATATTAAATATATGTGACACTAATATTTGTAAAGGCATTTTGAACAAGTTCTAGCTTTTAAAGTGTGATTTTATTATTGAATTGCAGAGTTATTACAGTATATTTTAGTCAACCCTCTTAAGTTTGGGCAGAAAGGGGCTGGAGGAGGGTCTCTCTCAACTAAGAAGCGCCGGGCTTTGTTCTGTTCTAGTCCCCTTCCCAAGACTTCTTTGAAAGCCTGTATTTAGTTTTATCACTGTTGGATACAGAATGTAGATTCCAATCATCACTATAAACAATAAAGTGCCATTAACTTATACTAAAAAAATATGTAGGTGCATTTAAAAAAAAGAAGAACTTTCATTTGGGCAGAAAGTTCACACCAGTATGCAAAATACAGAGTCCTCGGGAATAGAAAAATCCGAAAACAGGTCTGCAGCCTTAAGGAACTAGAGATGTCCCAAATCCTTAACTAAAGACACTTGGGTTTAGAGGGAAGCTGGAGCTTGGGAGAACTTTTCCTCAGCAGGCAGCCCCTGGACTACTAATGAATTGTCAGCAGCATAATTTTGAACATAATGGCACACAATCTCCTACCCAAGGACAAAGTGGAAGATGAAAGACTGCTTTCCTGGTGGCATATAGGACAATCTACCTTTCAATATCCAGAACAGGAGTGACTGCACAGTGGTTCTGTGTGGTCTGTAAATGGCTGGCTGTCTCTGCTGCTATCCTTGTCACTCTGAAGCCTTACTCCATCCGTGTTGCAGGATGCTCTCCCAGTATCTGCTCATTTCCAGCATACTCTCACAACAAAAGCTGATTCTTATAATACAGCATGTCAGTCACTGTAGGCAGAGTTTCTCTGTGTCCCAGCAGCCCCTTAATATTCATTATTATAAATGCTCAGTCAATAGCTCAGGCTTGCTACTAATTGGCTCTTACTACTTAACCCATTTCTATTAATTTATGTGCTGCCCCGTACCTCGTGGCTTTTACCTCTATCCCATTTTGTGTGTCTGGCTTGTTCTCTGTCTAACTGGTGACACCTCCGACTCTGCCCTTCCTCATCCCATCATTCTCAGTTGGACTTTCCAACCTAATTTTATCCTGTTCAGCTATGGGACAGTCAGCTTGTTTATTAAACCAATCATAACGACATATATTCACGCAGTGCAGAAGGATTGTTCTACAGCAAATCATATTTTAGCACATGAAATAAATGGAACTGAAAAGAATTTATGTCTGAACAAAGAGTAATCTACTAATGAGATACATTGTTAAAGGCCAATCTATATTTAATTTCAACTTTTCTCTTAGTAGGAAAGTGGTTTGTCTCTGTTTTACTAATGTGAATATTTGCCTTTTTAAAAATCCATAGTAGGGCCGGGCGGTGGTGGCGCACGCCTTTAATCCCAGCACTCGGGAGGCAGAGGCAGGCGGATCTCTGTGAGTTCGAGACCAGCCTGGTCTACAAGAGCTAGTTCCAGGACAGGCTCCAAAGCCACAGAGAAACCCTGTCTCGAAAACCCAAAAAAAAAAATCCATAGTAGGCAATTCTCTAAGACATAAGTAGGATTTACATTATTATACTCATTCTTGTAGCAAAGGCATTTAAACAAAGAGACTTTTGTGTTACTTTCATTGTTTGTTTTTTGGGAAAGGATCTGTCTATGTAACTCAGGCTGGTTTTCAACTCTTCGTCCTCCTACCTCAGCTGAGAAAATAGGTGTGTGCCATCAAACCAGATTCAATTTTATTTTATTCTTTAAAATTTAAGGACTTAAGAACATTTATTTCTAAAATAATATGTCAATGTTTTTTTCCTAGAGCAAGTACTAAGCTTTAATGGTATTAAATATTTGATTATTTTACAGATCTATAGGCACTACCAATATACAAATAAGTAATAATGACTGATAGCAAAGTATGTTTTAAAATATTTATGTCTAGGTATCTTCATTTTCAATCTTCTCTCAGTGGGGTTACCCCTACCACTGTCATTAATTGTTCATTAAGCAACAGGTCAGAAGAAAGAAAAGATAAGTAAAAGGCTACTTACTCTCTTGACGCCCTCTTAGAGGATATATCCTGAGTCTCTCAACAATGTCAACAACGATCAGGGATAACAGAATCAGAGACACTGGCAGGTCAGTCGGTAAACCTGGAACTGACATGCTGCCATTCTTTTGAACCTGTTTTCAGAGAGTCATTTAAGCACATTTAATTATTTGTTCTAAATTCTGTCAATAGTTTGCAGACAGTACTAAATTTATCATAAATATATTTACTGAAAAAATTAAAAGCTCTGTTTTTAGCTTCCCGGGTTTTAATCACAAGGTTTTGAACAATTTCTAAATATGCAAAGGGGTTTTACACAAGTGGAATCATTTTTTATTAAAAGTAGAGCCCCGCAGATGAATGAAAAATATGATAATAAAAGACTGCATATATAACTCAGTTGGTAAAGCACTTACATGGCATACATGAGGCCCTGAATTTGATCCTCATTCCGTGTGTGTGTGTGTGTGTGTGTGTGTGTGTGTGTGTGTATCTTGGTGTATCTGTGCCTTTGTCTGGGTGTCTGTGTTTCTGCATGTGGATGTGGTAGCTTGAAAGAAAACAGCCCCCAAGGGAGTGATACTAACAGGAGGTGTGGCCTTGTTAGAGGAAGTGTGTCACTGTGGAGGTGGGCTTTGGGGTCTCTTTTGCTTAAGCTTCGCTCAGTGTGACACTTAAACCATTTCCTGTTGCTTGCAAGATGTAGGACTCTCTACTTCTCCAGCACCATGTCTGCCTGCATGCGGCTATGCTCCCCACCATGATGATAGTGGACTGAACCTCTGAAACTGTAAGCTAGCCTCCCCTCCCCAATTAAATGTTTTTCTTATAAGGGTTGCCATGCTCATGGTCTTCACAGCAGTAGAAATCCTAAGACACTGTATGTCTGTGTGAATGTGTGTGTGTGTGTGCGTGTGTGTGAATGTGTGTGTGTGTGTGTGTATGTGTGTGTGTGTGCATCTGTGGGTGGGTGTGTTTTCTTAGTAAAGGTGAAATAGACCACTCCTTCCAACTCTACTTCTAAACAGAGCCCTGAAAGTATCAGGTAAGCTCAGCTAAGCTTTCTTCTTCATCTGCTTATGGTATCTATAAACAACACAACAAAACAAGTTTGGGTGCATCATATTCTTGGTGAAACATTGGAAGTTTCCTCTGAGAAACAAGACAAAGATACCTTTGTAACCAATGCTAGTCAACTTGTCTTGGTTATCTCAGAGAGTCTAATAAATCCAGGAAAAAATTATAAGCTTTACTAAAAACAAAGAAAAATTAAACATCACTTTTCATAAAATGTATAAACATATATTAAGAAAATACTCCCGCCCTTTTGTCTGGGCTGCGACCCTGGACTGCCTGGAATCCCTGATCCTGTGCCCTGACATTCCATCTGAACTGGTGAGTGAATTCGGACCCTGGGTCAACCTGCCCTGGAAGAGAGCACAGACCCCCTACCCCCACTTCCCTCTGCAGGCTTGTGTCCCTTTCTCCTGTCCCTGTGTCTGCCAAGTATTCCCTAGTGTTCTCAGGTCTTCTGCTCCTGTTCTAAGGCCATCCACCCAAAGGGGTCAGACTCTGGCCTCCAGGCAGGTCTGAGGATTCCTGCGGAGGGGTGCAGACTCCTTCAGATTGTGCTGCCAGGTTCGCTGTGTGGTATTCCATCCCGCCCTGCCCCCACCTTGGCCCTTTTGTCTGGGCTGCTACCCTGGGCTGCCTGGAATCCCTGATCCTGTGCCCTGACATTCCATCTGAACTGGCCATCCACCCAAAGGAGTCAGACTCTGGCCTCCAGGCAGGTCTGAGGATTCCTGCAAGGGAGTGCGGGCTTCTTCAGATTGTGACGCAAGGAATAGGTCCTCCTCTGGCACTGGGGAGATCCAACCAGTTTCAGTCACAGCAAAGATTGGTCTAGGACACCAAACGACTCCGGGCTCCTTTTGAAGGAAGAGATGGGCAGGCGCCAATGCAGGAGCTCCTCCAACATGAAAGGCAACATGACATCACCACAATCCAGACATCCTGAAACAACAAGAATTGAACACCCTACCCCAGAAGATATAGAAGAAACCGACCTTAAACAGTACTTTATGAAAATAATAGAGGACCTTAAACAGGAGGTAAAAAACTGCCATAAAGAAATGGAGTTGACAAACAAAAAGGTAGACGAAATAAATAAATCTCTCAAAGATACCCAAGAAAAACAAGAAAAACAAGAAAAAGCAATCAAACAGGTAAGGGAAACAGTACAAGCCCTGAAAAATGAAATGGAGGTATTGAAGAAAACACAATCTGAGGGACGACTGGAAATGGAAACTCTGAGTAAACGAACAGAAACTTCAGAGACAAGTATTTCCAACTGAATACAAGAGATGGAAGAAAGAATCTCGGACTCTGAAGATACTATAGAGGAAATAAACTCACAGATTAAAGAACTAAACAAATCTAACAAATTCTTAACACAAAACATTAAGGAAATCTGGGGCACCATGAAAAGACCAAACCTAAGAATAATTGGAGTAGAAGAAGGAGAAGAATTACAACTCAAAGGCCCAGAAAACATATTCAACAAAATTATAGAAGAAAACTTCCCCAACCTAAAGAAGGATGTTCCTATGAAGGTACAAGAAGCCTACAGAACACCAAATAGACTGGATCAAAAGAAAGCATCCCCACGCCATATAATAATCAAAACACAAAACATACAGAATAAAGAACAGATATTAAGAGCTGCAAAGGATAAAGGTCAAATAACATATAAAGGGAAACCTATCAGAATTACACCTGATTTCTCAATGGAAACCATGAAAGCCAGAAGAGCTTGGATAGATGTGCTACAGACACTAAGGGAACATGGATGCAAGCCTAGACTACTATACCCAGCAAAGCTTGCATTCACCATTGATGGAGAAAGCAAGATATTCCAGGACAAAAACAGATTTAAACAATACGCAGCCACAAATCCAGCCTTACAGAAAGTAATAGAAGGAAAATCACAAACCAAGGAGTCCAACAACGCCCACAATAACTCAGGCATCTAGCGACCCTTCACCAGCACAACTAGAAGAAGGGAAACACACAAACTCTACTACTAAAAATGACTGAAGTTAACAACCACTGGTCATTAATATCACTTAATATCAATGGACTCAATTCACCTATAAAAAGGCACAGGCTAAGAGACTGGATACGAAAACAGAATCCAACATTTTGCTGTTTACAAGAAACACACCTCAACCACAAAGACAGACACCTACTCAGAGTAAAGAGTTGGGAAAAGGTTTATCAAGGAAATGGCCCTAAGAAAAAAGCGGGTGTGGCCATACTAATTTCCAACAAAGTTGACTTCAAACTAAAATCAATCAGAAGAGATGGAAAGGGACACTTTATACTCATAACAGGAAAAATCCATCAGAATGAAGTCTCAATCCTGAATATCTATGCCCCTAATATAAAAGCTCCCACTTATGTAAAAGAAACACTTCTAGAACTCAAGGCAGCCATCAAACCACACACACTAATAGTTGGAGACTTCAACACTCCTCTCTCACCAATGGACAGGTCAATCAGACAGAAACCTAACAGAGAATTGAAAGACTTAATGGAGGTAATGAACCAAATGGACTTAGCAGACATCTATAGAACATTCCACCCAAATAGGAAAGAATATACCTTCTTCTCTGCGGCTCATGGAACCTTTTCGAAAATTGACCATATACTTGGTAACAAAGCAAACTTCCACAGTTACAAAAAAATATTAGTAACCACCTGTGTCTTATCGGATCACCATGGATTAAAATTAGAATTCAACAACAATGCTACCCCCAGAAAGCCCACAAACTCATGGAAACTGAACAGTCAACTACTGACCCACACCTGGGTCAAGGAAGAAATAAAGAAAGAAATTAAAGTCTTTCTTGAATTTAATGAAAACAAAGACACAACATACTCAAACCTATGGGACACAATGAAAGCAGTGCTAAGAGGAAAGTTCATAGCACTAAGTGCCCACTTAAAGAAAACGGAGAAAGCACTCATTGGTGACTTAACAGCACAACTGAAAGCTCTGGAAAAAAAAGAAGCAGACTCACCTAGGAGAAGTAGAAGACTGGAAATAATCAAACTGAGGGCAGAAATCAACAAAACAGAAACACAGAAAATAATCCAAAGAATCAATGAAACAAGAAGCTGGTTCTTGGAGAAAATCAACAAGATTGACAAACCCTTAGCCAAACTAATCAAACGGCAGAGGGAGAACACGCAAATTAATAAGATCAGAAATGAAAAGGGGGACATAAACACAGACACAGAGGAAATTCAGAGAATCATTAGATCTTACTACAAAAGCCTGTATGCCACAAAATTGGAAAATGTAAAAGAAATGGACAGTTTTTTAGATAAATACCATATACCAAAGTTAAACCAGGACCAGGTAAATGCTCTAAATCGTCCTGTCAGTCGCGAAGAATTAGAAACTGTTATCAGAAACCTCCCTACCAAAAAGAGCCCAGGACCAGATGGTTTCAATGCGGAATTCTACCTGAACTTCCAAGAAGACCTAATACCTATACTCCTTAAGGTATTTCATAATATAGAAACACAAGAGTCACTGCCAAATTCCTTCTATGAATCTACAGTTACCCTGATACCTAAACCACACAAAGACTCAACCAAGAAAGAGAATTACAGGCCAATCTCACTCATGAACATTGACGCAAAAATTCTCATTAAAATACTGGCAAACCGAATCCAAGAACACATTAGAAAAATTATCCATTACGATCAAGTAGGCTTCATCCCAGAGATGCAGGGCTGGTTCAACATACGAAAATCTATCAATGCAATCCATCATATAAATAAACTGAAGAAAAAAAACCACATGGTCATCTCATTAGATGCTGAAAAAGCATTTGACAAAATTCAGCACCCTTTTATGATAAAGGTCTTGGAGAGATTAGGGATACAAGGGTCATTCCTAAATATAATAAAAGCTATTTACAGCAAGCTGACAGCTAACATCAAATTAAACGGAGAGAAACTCAAGGCTATCCCACTAAATTCAGGAACACGACAAGGCTGTCCACTCTCTCCTTATCTCTTCAATATAGTGCTTGAAGTTCTAGCAATAGCAATAAGACAACATAAGGGAATCAAGGGGATTCAATTTGGAAAGGAAGAAGTTAAACTTTCATTATTTGCAGATGATATGATAGTATACATAAGCGACCCCAAAAACTCCATCAGAGAACTCCTACAGCTGATAAACTCCTTCAGTAACGTGGCAGGTTACAAGATCAACTCCAAAAAATCAGTCGCCCTCCTATACACAAAGGATAAGGAAGCAAAGAGGGAAATTAGAGAAGTATCACCTTTCACAATAGCCACAAATAGCATAAGATATCTGGGAGTATCTCTAACCAAGGAAGTGAAGGATTTATTTGACAAGAACTTTAAGTCTTTGAAGAAAGAAATTGAAGAGGATACCAGAAAATGGAAGGATCTCCCCTGCTCGTGGATTGGGAGGATCAACATAGTAAAAATGGCAATTCTACCAAAAGCAATCTATAGATTCAATGCAATCCCAATCAAGGTCCCATTAAATTCTTCACAGAGATTGAGAGGACAATAATCAACTTTATATGGAAAAACAAGAAACACAGGATAGCCAAAAAAATCTTATACAATAAAGGAACTTCTGGAGGCATTACCGTCCCTGATTTCAAACTCTATTACAAAGCTACAGTATTGTAAACAGCTTCGTATTGGCATAAAAACAGAGAAGTTGACCAATGGAATCGTATAGAAGACCCGGATCTTAAACCACAAACCTAGGAACACCTGATTTTTGATAAAGGAGCAAAAAATACACAATGGAAGAAAGAGGGCATCTTCAACAAATGGTGCTGGCATAACTGGATGTCAACCTGTAGAAGAATGAAAGTAGATCCGTGTCTATCACCATGCACAAAACTCAAGTCCAAATGGATTAAAGACCTCAATATTAATCTGAACACATTGAGCTTGATAGAGGAGAAAGTGGGAAGTACTCTACAACAAATGGGCACAGGGAACCGTTTCCTGCTCATAACCCCAGCTCCACAGACATTAAGGGCAACATTGAATAAATGGGACCTCCTGAAGTTGAGCAGCTTCTGTAAAGCAAAGGACATTGTCACAAAACACAAAGGCAGCCTACTGCCTGGGAAAAGATCTTCACCAACCCTGCAACTGACAAAGGTCTGATCTCTAAAATATATAAGGAACTCAAGAGACTAGATGGTAAAATGCCAATTAACCCAATTAAAAATTGGGGCGCTGAACTGAACAGAGAATTCTCAACAGAAGAAGTCCAAATGGCCAAAAGACACTTAAGGTCATGCTCAACCTCCTTAGCTATCAGGGAAATGCAAATCAAAACAACTTTGAGATATCATCTTACACCTGTCAGATTGGCTAAAATCCAAAACACCAATAATAACCTTTGCTGGAGAGGTTGTGGGGTAAGGGGTACACTCATCCATTGCTGGTGGGAATGCAAACTTGTGCAACCACTTTGGAAAGCAGTGTGGCGGTTTCTCAGGAAATTCGGGATCACCCTACCCCAGGACCCAGCAATTCCACTATTGGGAATCTACCCAAGAGATGCCCAATCATACAACAAAAGCATATGCTCATCTATGTTAATAGCAGCATTATTTGTAATACCAGATCCTGGAAACAACCTAGATGCCCTTCAGTGGAAGAATGGATGAAGAAACTGTTTAATATATACATGCTAGAATACTACTCAGCGGTAAAAAACAATGACATCTTGAATTTTGCAGGCAAATGGATGAAAATAGGAAACACTATTCTGAGTGAGGTAACCCAGGCCCAAAAAGATGAACATGGGATGTACTCACTCATAATCGGTTTCTAGCCATAATTAAAGGACATTGAGCCTATAAATTTGGGATCCTTGAGAAGATAATAAGAAGGTGGACTCCCAAAAAATGATATAGTAATCCTCCTGGATATTGGAAATAGACACGATCGCCAGACAAAATTGGGAACTTGAGGGTTGGGCAAGACTAGGCCAAGGGAAGATGGGGAGAGAAAAATGTGAAGGGGAGAATAGGGGGAGCTCAGAGGAATGGGATGCTCGGGATATATGAAGGGTGGATATGGGAGCAGGGAAGCATATATCTTAATTTCAGGAGCTACCTGAGGGTTGTCAAGAGACTTGACCCTAGAGGGGTTCCCAGGTTTCCAGGGAGATGCCCCCAGTTAGTTCCTTGGGCAGCTGAGGAGAGGGAGCCTGAAAAGGCCAGTTCCTATAACCATACTGATGAATTTCTTGCATATCACCATATAACCTCCACCTGATGATAGATGAAGAAAATGACAGAACCCCACATTGGAGCATCGGACTGAGCTCCCAAGGTCCTGATGAGGAGCAGAAGGAGAGAGAACATGAGAAAGAAAGTCAGGACCGTGAGGGAACCTCCAGCTGGCGACAGATGGGGAAGGTGACTGAGCCCCACATTGGAGCACTGGACTGAGCTCCCAAGGTTCTGATGAGGAGCAGAAGGAGCGAGAACATGAGGGAGAAAGTCAGGAACGTGAGGGGTGCATTCACTCATGGAGACAGCAGGACAGAACTAAAGGGAAATCACCAACACCAGTTGGAATGGGACTGATGGATCATGCGACCAAACCCGTCTCTCTGAATGTGGCCAACAGCGGGGGCTGACTGAGAAGCAAAGAACATTGGCGCTGGGCTCTGATTCTTCTGCATGGACGGGCTCTGTGGGAGCCTTCTCAGCTTGGTCGATCACCTTCCTGGACCTGGGGGGAGTTGGGAGGACCTTGGACTTAGCATAGAGTGTGGAACCCTGATGGCTCCTTGGCCTTGAGAGGGAGGGAGGGGAGGTATGGGTGGAGGGGAGGGGAGGGAAGGGGGAGAAGGAGGGGCGGGAAGGGGGAGGAGGAGCAGAGGGAGGGGGAGGAGGAGGGAAGGAGATGGAAATTTTTAAATATAAAAATATAAACCATGAGAAAAAAAAGACCTTAAAAAAAAGAATTCAAGGAAGATGAAGAAGAGGGTAAAGAATTTAAAAAGAGGTAAACACGGTAAAAAAGAAGAAAAAGAAGGTAAAGAAGTAGTCAAAGAAGGTAAAGAAGAAGGTAAAGATTATAAAGATGTCAAAGGAGGTAAAGTAGAAGGTAAAGAAGTAGTCAAAAAATGTAAAGAAGAAGGTAAAGAAGGTAAAGAAAATGGTAAAAAAGGTAAAGAAGGTAAAGAGGAAGATAGAGAACGTAATTAACAATTACGTTTTTTTAACCATGAGAAAAAAAAAGAACTTAAAAAAAAAAAGAAGTCAAGGAAGATGAAGAAGAGGGAAAAGAATTTAAAAAGAGGTAAACACGGTAAAAAAGAAGAAAAAGAAGGTAAAGAAGTAGTCAAAGAAGGTAAAGAAGAAGGTAAAGATTATAAAGATGTCAAAGGAGGTAAAGTAGAAGCTAAAGAAGGTAAAGAAGTAGTCAAAAAATGTAAAGAAGAAGGTAAAGAAGGTAAAGAAAATGGTAAAAAAGTTAAGGAAGGTAAAGAGGAAGAGAGAACGTAATTAACAAGGTAAAGAATTTTAGAAGATGTAAACAAGGTAAAGAATAAGGTAAAGAAAAAGGTAAAGATAGTTAAGAAGAAGGTGAAGAAGGTAAAGAAGAAGATCAAGATAGTAAAAAACAAGTCAAGGCATGTAAAGAAGAAGTCAAAGAAGGTAAAGAAGAAGTCAAAGAAGGTAAAGAACATGGTAAAGAAGGTAAAGAAGAAGGTAAAGAAAGTTAAGAAGTTAAAGAAGTAGGTAAAGAAGGTAAAAAAAATAAATCAGGTAAAGATGGTAAAGAACAAGTCAAAGAATGTAATGAAGAAGAGAAGGTGAAGAAGAAGTCAAAGAAGGTAAAGAAGAAGGTAAAAAAGGTAAAGAAGAAGTCAAAGAAGGTAAGAAGGTAAAGAAAGTGAAGAGAAGTCAAAGAAGGTAAAGAATAAGGTAAAGAATGTAAAGAAGGTAAAGAGAAGGTAAGGAATGTAAAGGCGAACTCAAGAAAGGTAAAAAGGAAGGTAATGAAAGTATATCTGAATGTAAAGAAGGTTAAAATGGTAAAGAAGAAGATAAAGAATGTAAAGAAGAAGGTAGATAAATAAAGAAGTCAAAGAAGGTGAAGTAGAATATTAAGAAAGTAAAGAAGATGTCACTGAAGGTAAAGAAGAAGTTAAAGAACATTAAAGAAGTCAAAGAATGTAAAGAAGAATGTAAAGAATGTAATGCAGACTGTAAAGACGGTAAGGAAAGTAAAGAAGTAGTCAAAGAAAGTAAAGTAGAAGGTAAAGAAGGTAAAAGAGAAGTCACAGAAGGGAGAGAAGAAGGTAAGGAAGGTAATGAAGAAGGTAAAGAAGGTAAAGAAGAAGGTAGAGAAGGTAAAGATGCAGGTAAAGAAGGTAAAGAGGAAGAGATAGAAGGTAAAGTAGAAGTCAAGAAAGGTAATCAGATGTCAATGAAGGTAAAGAAGAATTCAAAGAAGGAAAAGAAGAAGGTAAAGAAAGTGAAGAAGAAGTCAAAGAAGGTAAAGAAGTTAAAGAAGAAGGTACAGAAGGTAAAGAAAAAGTCAAAGAATGTACAGTAGAAGGATAAAGAAGGTAAAGAAGAAGTCAAAGAAAATAAAGAATGTAAAGAAGGTAAATAAGAATTCAAAGAGGGTAATGAAGAAGGTAAGGAAGGTAAGGAAGAAGTCAAAGAGGGTAAAGAAGAATGTAGAGAAGTGAAGAAGAAGTCAAAGAAGGTAAAGTAGAATATAAAGAAGGTAAAGACGATGTCAAAGAAGGTAAAGAAGAAGATAAGAA
>NW_024582329.1:64628-103815 GCF_903992535.2 Arvicola amphibius
AAGGTAATGAAGAAGGTAAAAACGGTAAAGAAGAAGGTAAAGAAGTTAAAGAAGAAGGTACAGAAGGTAAAGAAAATGTCAAAGAACGTAAAGTAGAAGGTAAAGGAAGTCAAAGAAAATAAAGAAGAAGGTAAAGAGTGTAAAGAAGAAGTCAAAGGAGGTAAAGAAGAGGGTAAAAAAGGTAAAGAAGAAGGTATTGAAGGTAAAGAAGAATTCAAAGAAGTAAAGTAGAATGTAAAGAAGATTAAGAATGTAAAGGAGAAGGTGGAGAAGGTAAAGAAGAAGTCAAAGAAGGTCAAGTAGTAGGTAAAGAAGGTAAATAAGGAGTCAAATAAGGAAAACCAGAAGTCAAAGAAGGTAAAGAAAAAGTCAAAGAAGGAAAATAAGAAGAAAAAGAACAGTAAAGAAGTCAAAGAAGGTAAAGAAGAATTTAAAGAAGGTAAAGTAGGCTGTAAAGAAGGTAAAGAAGGTAAGGAAGTGAAAGAAGTAAAAGAAGAAGGTAAAGAAGGCAAAGAAGAAGGTAAAGAAGGTAAAAAAGACGTTAAAGAAGGTAAAGAAGAAGTTAAAGAAGTTAAAGGAAGCTAAAGAATTTAAAGAAGGAGTTAAAGAAGTAAAGAAGAAGGTGGAGAACGTAAAGGAGGTCAAAAAAGGTAAAGTATAAGGTATATTAGGTAAAGGAAGTCAAAAGAGGAAAATAAGAAGAAAGAACAGTAAATAAGTCAAAGATGGCAAAGAAGAAGGTAAAGAAGGTAAAGAAGAAGGTAAAGAAGGTAAATTAGGTAAAGATATATTTGAAGAAGTTAAACAAGATAAAGAAGAAGTTAAAGAATGTAATAAACAAATCAAGGAAGGTAAAAAAGGAGTCAAGGAAGTTAAAGAAGAAGTCAAAAAAGGTAAAGAAGAAGGTAAAGTACAAGGTAAAGAAGAAGTCAAAGAAAATAAAGAAGGTAAAGAGTGTAAAGAAGAAATCAAAGAAGGTAAAGAAGAAGGTAAAGAAGAGGGTAAAGAAGGTGAAGAAGTCAAAGAAGTTAAAGAAGAAGGTAAAGAAGGTAAAGAAGAAGGAAAAGAAGGTAAAGAAGTTAAAGAAGTAGAGAAGGTAAAGAAGAGTGTAAAGTAGAAGTCAAAGAAGGTAAAGAAGAGGATAAAGAACAGTAAAGATGTCAAAGAAGGTAAAGAAAAAGGTAAAGAATATAATGCATAATTTAAAGAAGGTAAAGAAAGTAAAGAAGAAGACAAAGAAAGTAGAGTAGAAGGTAAAGAACGTAAAGAAGTCAAAGAAGGTAAAGAAGAAGGTGAAGAAGGTAAAGAAGAAGTCAATGAATTAAAATAAGAAGAAAGAACAGTAAATAAGTCAAAGATGGCAAAGAAGAAGGTAAAGAAGGTAAAGAAGAAGAGATAGACGGTATATCAGAATGTAAAGAAGGTAAAAAAAGTAAAGAAGAAGGTAAAGAAGGTATATCAGAATGTAAAGAAGGTAAAAAACGTAAAGAAGAAGTCAAAGAAGGTAAAGAAGAAGGTAAAGAAGGTAAGAAGAAGGTTGAGAAGGTAAAGAAAGTCAAAGAATGTAGTGTAGAATGTAAAGAAGGTAAAAAAGAAGGTAGAGACTATAAAGTAGAAGACAGAGAAGGTAATGCAGGAGCGAAAGAACGTAAAGAAGTCAAAGAAGGTAAAGAAGATCAAAGAAGTTAAAGAAGTCACAGAAGGAAAAGAACAAAATAAAGAACAGTAAAGAAGTCAAAGAAGGTAAAGAAGAATGTAAAGAAGGTATAGAAGAAGGAAATAAGGTAAAGAAGAAGGTAAAGAAGGTAAATAAGTAGGTAAAGAAAGTAAAGAAGAAGTCAAAGAAAGTAAATAGAAGGTAAAGAATGTAAAGAAGAAGTCAAAAAAGGTAAAGAAGAAGATAAATAAAAGTAAAGAAATCAAAGAAGGTAAAGAAGAATGTAAAGAATGTAATGCAGAATGTAAAGAAGTTAAAGAATGAAAAGAAGATGTCAAAGAAAGTAAAATAGAAGGTAAAGAAGGTAAAGAAGAAGTCAAAGAACTTAGAGAAGGTAAAGAAGAAGGTAAAGAATGTAAAGAAAAATGTAAATAAGGTAAAGAAGAAAGTAAAGAATGTAAAGAAGGAGGTAAAGAAGGTAAAGAAGAAGGTAGGGAAGGTAAAGAAGTAGGAAAAGAAGGTGAAAAAGAAGATAAAGAAGGTTAAGAAGTCAAAGAAGGTAAATAAGGTAAAGAAGAAGGTAAAGAAGGTAAATAAGAAGGTAAAGAAAGTAAATAAGAAGGTAAAGAAGGTAAAGAAGGAGTCAAAAAAGGTAAAGAAAAAGTCAAAGAATGTAAAGAAGAAGGTTAATAATGTAAAGAAGAATGTAAAGATGGTAAAGAACAAGTTAAAGAAGGTTAAGAAGTTAAAGAAGATAAAGAAGGTAAAGAAGAAGTCAGAGAATGTAAAGAAGTAGGTAAAGAAGGAAAAGAAGAAGATAAAGAAGAATAAGAAATTAAAGAAGGTAAATAATGTAAAGAAGAAGCTAAAGAAGGTAAATAAGAAGGTAAAGAAGGTTAAGAAGTAGTCAAAGGAGGTAAAAAAGTTAAAGAAGAAGGTGGAGAATTTAAAGAAAAAGTCAAAGAATGTACAGTAGAAGGTAAAGAAGTTAAATTAGAAGTCAAGGAAAATAAAGAAGGTAAATAAGAAGTCAAAGAGGGTAACAAAGATGGTAATGAAGGTAAAAAGAAGATAAGGAAGGTAAAGAAGAAGTCAGAGAAGGTAAAGAAGAAGATAAAGTACACTAAAAAAGTCAAAGAACGTAAAGAAAAATGTAAAGAAGGTAATGCAGAATGTAAAGAAGGTAAAGAAAGTAAAGAAGTCGTCCAAGAAAGTGAAGTAGAAGCTAAAGAAGGTAAAGAAGTCAAAAAAGGTAGAGAAGAAGGTAAAGAAAAAGGTAAAGAAGGTAAAGAAGAAGGTAAAGAAGAAGGAAGAGAAGGTAAAGAAGTAGGTATAGAAGGTAACGAAGAAGTTAAAGAAGGTTAAGAAGTCAAAGAAGGTAAATAAGGTAAAGAAGAAGACAAAGAAGGTAAATAAGAAAGTAAAGATGGTAAAGAAGAAGTCAAAAACGGTAAAGAAAAAGTCAAAGAATGTAAAAATTCAGCACCCCTTTATGATATGAAGGTAAAAAAGTTAAAGAAGAAGGAAGAGAAGGAAAAGAAGCAGGTAAAGAAGGTAAAGAGGAAGATATAGAAGGTAAAGTAGAAGTCAAGTAAGGTAAAGAAGAAGGTAAAAAAGTGAAGAAGAAGACAAAGAAGGTAAAGAAGTTACAAAAGAAGGTACAGAAGGTAAAGGAATATTCCAAGAATGTAAAGTAGAAGGTAAAGAAGGTAAAAAGAAGTTAAATAAGGTAAAGAAGAAGGTAAATAAGGTAAACAAGAAGCTATAGAAGGTAAAGAAAAAGTCATTAAAGGTAAAGAAAAAAGTCAAATAACGTAATGAAGAAGGGAAATAAGGTAAAGAAAAGGTAATGAAGGTACAAAGAAAGTAAAGGAGGTAAAGATATTGTTGAAGAAGGTAAAGAAGATAAAAACGTAAAGAAGATAAAGACGGTAAATAAGAACTCAAGGAAGGTAAAGAAGAAGTCAAAGAAGGTAAAGAAGAAGGTAAATAAGGGAAAGAAGAAGGTAACGAAGGTAAAAAAGCAGGTAAAGGAGGTAATGATATAGTTGAAGAAGGTAAAGAACGTAAAGAAGTTAAAGAAGATGATAACGAACAGTAAAGATGTCAAAGAAGGTAAAGAGAATGTGAAAAAAAGAAGGTGAAGAAAAAGTCAAGGAATGTAAAGTAGAAGGTAAAGAAGAAGTTTAAGAAGGTAAATAAGAAGTCAAAGATGGTAAGGAATAAGGTAAAGAAAGTAAAGAAGGTAAAGAAGAAGGTAGAAAATGTAAAGAAGAAGGTAAAGCAGGTAAAGAAGAAGGTAAGGAATGTAAAGGAGAAGTCAAGAAAGGTAAAAAGGAAGGTAAAGAAAGTATATCAGAATGTAAAGAAGGTTAAAAGGTAAAGAGGAAGTTAAAGAAGGTAAAGAATGTAAAGAAGAAGGTAGAGAAATAAAGAATAAGTCAAAGAAGGTGAAGTAGAATATTAAGAAATTAAATAAGATGTCAAAGAAGATAAAGAAGTTAAAGAACATTAAAGAAGACAAAGAAGGTAAAGAAGAATGTAAAGAATGTAATGCAGAATGTAAAGAAGGTAAAGAAAATAAAGAAGTAGTCAAAGAAAGTAAAGTAGAAGGTAAAGAAGGTAAAAGAGAAGTCACAGAAGGTAGAGAAGAAGCTAAAGTAGGTAAAGAGGATGGTAAAGAATGGAAAGAAAAAGGTAAAGAACGTAACAAAGAAGGTAGGAAATGTAAAGAAGCAGGTAAAGAAGGTAAAGAAAAAGATATAGAAGGTAAAGTAGAAGTCAAGGAAGGTAAGTAGAAGTCAAAGAAGGTAAAGAAGAAGCCAAAGAAGGTAAAGAAGAAGGTAAAGAAGGTGAAAAAGAAGTCAAAGAAGGTAAAGAAGTTAAAGAACAAGGTACCGAAGGTAAAGAAAAAGTCAAAGAATGTAAACTGGAAGGTAAAGAAGAAGTCAAAGAAGATAAATAAGCAGTCAAAGAAGGTAAAGAAATAGGTAAAGAAGGTAAAGAAGAAGTCAAAGAAGGTAAAGAAGAAGGTAAAAAAGGTAAAGACAAATGTAAAGAAGGTAATTAAGAAGGTAAAGAAGGTATGGAAGAAGTCAAAAAGGGTAAAGAAAAAGTCAAAGAAGGTAAAGAAGAATGTAAATAAGGGAAAGAAGAAGGTAACAACAAGGCAAAGGACGTAAAGTTATAGATGAAGAATGTAAAGAAGGTAAAAAAAGGAGATATAGAAGGTAAAGAAGAAGTCAAGGAAGGTAAAGAATAAGTAAAATAAGGTAAAGAAGAAGTCAAAGAAGGTAAAGAAAAAGGTAAAGAACGAGGTAAAGAAGGTAAAGAAGAAGGTAAAGAAGGTTTAAAAAGTCAAAGAAGGTAAAAAAGAAGATAAAGATGGTAAAAAAGAAGGTAATGAAGTCAAAGAAGAAGTCCCAGAAGGTAAAGTAGAAGGTAAAGAAGGTAAAGAAGGTAAAGAAGAAGGTAGAGAAGGTACAGAAGTAGGTAAAGAAGGTAAAGAGGAAGATAAAGAAGGTAAAGTACAAGTCAAGGTAGGTAAAAAGAAGTCAAAGAAGGTAAAGAAGAAGTTAAAGGAGGTCAAGAAGAAGGTAAAGAAGGTAAAGAAGAATGTCGAGAAGGTAAAGAAGAAGGTAAAGAATGTTAAGAAGAAGTAAACAAGGTAAAGAACAACGTAAAGAAGAAGGTAAAGATGGTTAAGAAGAAGGTAGAGAAGGTAAAGAAGAAGTCAACAAAGTTAAAGAAGAAGGTAAAGAAGTTAAAGAAGTCAAAAAGGGTAAAGAAGAAGGTAAATAAGGTAAAGAAGAATCCATTAAGCTAAAGTAGAAGGTAAAGAATGTTAAGAAGAAGGTAGAGAAGGTAAAGAAGTCGGTAAAGAAGGTAAGCAAGAAGATAAAGAAGTTAAAGTAGAAGTCAAGGAAGGTAAAAAGAATGTAAAGAAGAAGTCAAAGAAAGTAAAGAAGAAGGTAAATAACGTAACGCAATACTCAAAGAAGGTAAAGAAGAAGGTACAGAAGGTCAAGAAGAAAGTAAAGAAAGTAAAGAAGGTAAAGAAGAATGTAGAGAAGGTAACGAAAAAGGTAATGAATGTTAAGAGGAAGCAAACAAGGTAGAGAAGAAGGTAAAGAAAAAGGTAAAAATGGTTAAGAAGAAGGTAGAGAAGGTAAAGAAGATGGTAAGGAATATAAAGAAGAAGTCAAAGAAGGTAAAGGAGAAAATAAAGAAGGTATATCTCAATGTAAAGAAGGTAAAAAAGGAAAAGAAGAAGTCAAAGAAAGTAAAGAAGTTAAAGAAGGTAAACAAGTAGGTAAAGAAGGTAAAGAAGAAGTCAAAGAAGGTAAAGAAGAAGGTAAAGAAGGTGAAGAAGAAGGTAAAGAAGAAGGAAAAGATGATAAAGAAGGTAAAGAAAAAGTCAAAGAAGTTAAAGAAGAAGGTAAAGAATGTAAAGAAGAAGGTAGAGAAGCTAAAGATGTCGGTAAAGAAGGTAAAGAAGAAGATAAAGAAGGTAAAATAGAAGTCAATGAAGGTAAAAAGAAATCAAAGTAGGTAAAGAAGAAGTCAAAGAACGTAAAGGAGGTAAAGTAGGTGAAAAAGAAGTCAAAGAAGGTAAAGAAGAAGGTAAAGAAGGTCTATCAGAATGTAAAGAAGGTTAAAAATGTAAGGAAAATGACAAGGACGGTAAAGTAGAAGGTAAAAAATGTAAAGAAGAAGGGAAAAATGGTAAAGAAGAAGGTAAAGAAGGTAAAGAAGAAGGTAAAGCAAGTAAAGAAGATAAAGAAGAAGGTAAAGAATGTAAAAAAAGACAAAGAAGTTAAACAAGAGGTATAGAACGTAAGGAAGAAGGTAAAGAAGTCAAAGAAGGTAAAGAAGAAGGTAAAAAGTTAAAGAATAAGTCAAAGAATTTAAAGAGGAAGGATACAAAGGTACAGAAGAAGGTAAAGTAGTTAAAGAAGAATCAAAGAAGGTAAAGAAGAAGTCAAAGAAGGTAAAGAATAAGTCAAATAAGGTAAAGAAATAGGTTAAGAAGGTAAAAAAGAAGGTAAAGAAGAATGTAAAGAAGGTGAAGAAGTCAAAGAATTTAAAGAAGAAGGTAAAAATGTAAAGAAGAAGGTAAGAAGGTGAAGAAATCAAAGAATGTAAATAAGAAGTCAAAGAAGGTCAAGAAGAAGTAAAAGAAGGTAAAAATGTAGGTAAAGTAGGTAAAGAAGTAGTCAAAGAAGGTAAAGAACATGGTAAAGAAGGTAAAGAACAAGGTAAAGATGGTATATTTAGCATGTACCAAATATCAATGTTGGGGAAAAAAGTACTTCCAGGTCCCAGAGAATACTTGGGGAGAATAAATAGGAAAGAGAAATAGAGAAGTGCATATATGCACAGAGTTATATGTGATAGTAAGTGCCAGGAAGGAAGAATAGGCATAGTTGAGGAAGACAACTCTGCTGTGGGACAATCATCTTTTATCCTGTCACTTGTATTATTTTTAATAAAATGCAGATTGGCCAATAGTCAGGCAGGACGTATAGGCAGGGCTATGGTGACCAGGCAGGAAGTAGAGGTGAGGCAATGATAATTCTGGGAAGAGGGAAGTTTTAGTCTGCAGTTGTCACCCAGACAGAGAGGAAGCAAGACACAGAGCAAGCAAGATGTGACTGCCTCAGCAAAAAAAAGTTACCAAGCCACATGGCTAACACAGACAAAACTTATGGGCGAGTATATTTTATAAGAGTTACTAAGAAGCCTGAGCTAATAGATTTATGAATAATGTAGACCTCTGTGTGCATATTTGGAACTAAATGGTTGTGGGACCTGGTGGCACAGAAACCACAATCAACAAATGGCGCCCATGTGGATAACTGCATCCACATAAAGCCTGAGAGAGCTTGGGAAGTAATTCAAGATAGAAAAGAATAAAGTTAAGCATGGCTTATTGATAGCAGCATTTTCTCAGGTGGGCTCTGTTTGCTAGAGGCAAGTGCATCTCGTTTAAGAGAGGCTTCCTGACTCAGCTTTAGCTGCAAAAACTTTGTAACCCTTTTAAGAGGCTCTGCCAAAAAAACACTTAAATGGTGTTTGTGAATAGCCTACAGCATGCTTTTTGGTGGTGCCAGGGACCTTGAAATGCCATAGAGTTGTGGCAATAAACATGACTCCAGCCGGTATGTCTTCCATGAGGCTAGACTCTCAGAAAAAAAGCTAGGAATGAGCTGGATCCAGCTGTCAAAGCCAGAGCTTTAATCCTGGCCATATCACTTAGCAAATTAAAGACTCATGTGGTCAGAAAAAGAGAGGTGTATAGAAAAGATCACCAACTCCAGTTGTAATGGGACTGATGGATCATGCAACCAAACCCATCTCTCTGAATGTGGCCAACAGCGGGGGCTGACTGAGAAGCAAAGGACAATGGCGCTGGGCTCTGATTCTTCTGCATGGATGGGCTCTGTGGGAGCCTTCTCAGCTTGGTCGATCACCTTCCTGGACCTGGGGGGAGTTGGGAGGACCTTGGTCTTAGCATAGAGTGGGGAACCCTGATGGCTCCTTGGCCTTGAGAGGGAGGGAGGGGAGGTAGGGGTGGAGGGGAGGGGAGGGAAGGGGGAGAAGGAGCGGAGGGAAGGGGGAGGGGAGGGGATGGAAATTTTTAAATATAAAAAAAAACCATGAGAGAGAAAAAAAAAGAAGGTAAAGAAGAAGGTAAAGAATATAAAGATGTCAAAGGAGGTAAAGTAAAAGGTAAAGAAGTAGTCAAAAAAGGTAAAGAAGGTAAAGAAAATGGTAAAGAAGGTAAAGAAGGTAAAGAGGAAGATAGAGAACGTAAAGAACAAGGTAAAGAATTTTTAGAAGATGTAAACAAGGTAAACAATAAGGTAAAGAAAAAGGTAAAGATAGTTAAGAAGAAGGTGAAGAAGGTAAAGAAGAAGATCAAGATGGTAAAAAACAAGTCAAGGCATGTAAAGAAGAAGTCAAAGAAGGTAAAGAAGAAGTCAAAGAAGGTAAAGAACATGGTAAAGAAGGTAAAGAAAGTTAAGAAGTTAAAGAAGTAGTTAAAGAAGGTAAAAAATATAAATTAGGTAAAGATGGTAAAGAACAAGTCAACGAAGATAATGAAGAAGATAAAGAAGGTGAAGAAGAAGTCAAAGAAGGTAAAGAAGGTAAAGGAGAAGGGAAAGAAGGTAAAGAAGAAGGTAAAGTAGTTAAAGAAGAAGTCAAAGAATTTAAAGAAGTCAAAGAGGGTAGAGAATAAGTCAAAGAAGGTAAAGGAGAAGGTAAAGAAGGTAAAAAAGAAGGTAAAGAAGTAAAGAAGAAGGTAAAGAAGGTGAAGAAGAAGTCAAAGAATGTAAGTAAGAAGTCAAAGAAGGTCAAGAAGAAGTTAACGAAGGTAAAAAAGTAGATAAAGTAGGTAAGAAGACGTCGACGAAGTCAAAGAATATAAAGAAGAAGGTAAAGAAGGTTCAGAAGAAGGTAAAAAAGGTAAAGAAGAAGTCAAAGAAGGTAAAGAAGAAGGTAAGAATGTAAAGAAAAATGTAAAGAAGGTAAAGATGAAGGCAAAGCAGGTAAAGAAAAAGTAAAAGAACGTAATGAAGAAGGTAAAGAATTCAAAGAAGAAAGTAAAGAAGGTAAAGAATAAGTCCAATAAGTTAAATTAGAAGGAAAAGAAGTTAAAGAAGAAGTCAAAGAAGGTAAGGAAGAAGGTAAAGTAGAAGGTTAAGAAGGTAAAGAATTAGGTAAAGAAGGTAAAGAAGTAGTCAAAGAAGGTAAAGCAGAAGGTAAAGAAGCTAAAGAAAAAGGTAAAGGAGGTAAAGACGAAGGTAAAGAAGTTTAAGAGGAAGTCTATGAACGTAAAGAAGTAGGTAAAGAAGGTGAAGAAGAGGGTAAAGAAGGTAAGGAAGTAGTCAAAGAAGGTAAAGAAGAAGGTAAAGAAGGTAAAGAATAAGGGAAATAAGGTAAAAAAGAAGGTAAAGCAGAAGATAAGGAAGGTGAAGAAGAAGTCAAAGAATGTAAATAAGAAGTCAAAGAAGGTCAAGAAGAAGTTAAACAAGGTAAAAAAGGAGGTAAAGTAGCTAAAAATGTAGTTAAAGAAGGTACAGAAGAAGGTAAAGACGAAGGTAAAAAAGGTAAAGAAAGTAAAGAAGAAGTTATAGAAGTTAAAGAAGAATTCAAAGAAGGTAAAGTAGAATGTATAGAAGCTAAATAATGTAAAGAAGGTGGAGAAGGTAAAGAAGAAGTCAAAGAAGGTAAAAATATTAGGTAAAGAAGGTAAATAAGGAGTCAAAGAAGTAAAAGAAGAAGGTAAAGAAGGTAAAGAAGAAGGTAACGAAGGTAAAGAAGAAGGTAACGAAGGTAAAAAAAAGTTAAAGAACATAAAGAAGAAGTCAAAGAATGTAAAGAAGAAATCAAAGTAGTTAAAGAAGAAGGTAAAGAATGTAAAGAAGGTAAAGAAGGTAAAGAAGAAGGTAGAAAAGGTAAAGAAGAAGTCAAATAAGGTAAAGTAGAATGTAAAGAAGGTAAAAAAAAGTAGTCAAAGAAGGTAAAGAAGACGATAAAGAACCGTAAAGATGTCAAAGAAGGTAAAGAAAAATTGTAAAGAATGTAATGCAGAATGTGAAGGTAAGGAAAGAAAGAAGAAGACAAAGAAAGTAGAGTAGACGGTAAAGAAGGTAAAGAATAAGTCAAAGAAGGTAAAGAAGAAGGTAAAGAAGGTGAAGACGATGGTAAAGATTGTAAAGAACAAGGGAAAGAAGGTAAAGAAGAAGGTAAAAAAGATAAAGAAGAAGTCAAAGTATGTAAAGAAGAAGGGAATGAAGGTAAAGAAGAAGGTAATGAAGGTAAAGAAGGAGGTAAAGAAAGTAAAAAAGAAGTCCAATAGGTAAAGTAGAAGGTAAAGAAGGTCAAGAAGTAGGGAAAGAAGGTTAAGAAGTCAAACAAGAAAAAGAAGAAAATAAAGAACATGAAAGAAGTCAAAGAAGGTATAGAAGAAAGTAAGTAAGTAAAGCAGAAGGTAAAGAAGGTAAAGAAGAAGTCAAAGAATGTAAAGTACAAGGTAAAGAAGGCAAAGAAGAAGTCAACGAAAATAAAGAAAGTAAAGAAGGTAAAGAAGAAGTCATAGAAGGTAAAGAAGAAGCTAAAGAAGTTAAAGAACTAAAGGGGAGTGGAGGGAAGGGGGAGGAGGAGGGGAGGAGATGGCAATTTTTAATAAAAAATAAATAAACTGGAAAAAAAATTTAAAAAAGGAAAAAAAGAAGTCAAAGAAGGTAAAGAAGAAGGAAAAGACGGTAATGAATAAGGTAAAGAAGGTTAAGAAGAAATCAAAGAAGGTAAAGAAGTTAAAGAAGAAGGTATAGACGGTAAAGAAAAACTCAGAGAATGTAATGTAGAAGGTAAATAAGGTAAAGTAGAAGGTAGAGAAGTCAAAGAAGAAGTCAGCGAAGGTAATATAGGAGGTAAGGAAGGTAAAGTAGAAGGCAAATAAGGAAAAGAAGGTGTCAAAGAAGGTAAAGAAGAAGTCACAGAAGGAAAAGAAGTATATAATGAACAGTAAAAAGTCAAAGAAGGTAAAGAAGTATGTAAAGAAGGTAAGGAAGAAGTCAAAGAAGGTAATGAAGAAGGTAAAGAAGGTAAAGAAGAAGGTAAAGAAGGTAAAGAACAAGGTAAAGAAGGTAACGAAGAAGTCAAAGAAGGTAAAGAAGAAGTCAAAGAAGGTAAAGGAGAAGGGTAAGACGGTAAAAAATAAGGTAAAGAAGGTTAAGAAGAAATCAAAGAAGGTAAAGAAGTTAAAGAAGAAGGTATAGACGGTAAAGAAAAAGTCAAAGAATGTAACGTAGAAGGTAAAGAAGAAGGTAGAGATGTTAAAGAAGAAGTCAGAGAAGGTTATGCAGGAGGTAAAGAAGGAAAAGCAGAAGGCAAAGAAGGAAAAGAAGATGTCAAAGAAGGTAAAGAAGAAGTCACAGAAGGAATAGAAGAAGATAAAGAACAGTAAAGAAATCAAAGACTGTAAAGAAGAATGTAAAGAAGGTGAAGAAGTCAAAGAAGGTAGAAGAAGTCAAAGAAGGTAAAGAAGATTAAGAAGAAGTCAAATAAGGTAAAGAAGTTAAAGAAGTACGGAGAGAAGGTAAAAACGTAAAAAATGTAAAGTAGAAGGTAAAGCAGGTAAAGAAGAAGTCAAAAAAGGTAAAGAAAAAGGTAAAGAAGGTAAAGAAAGTAAAGAAGAAGATAGAGAAGGTATAGAAGAGTGTAAAGAAGGTAAATGAATAAGTCAAAGAAGGAAAAGACGAAGTTAAAGAACAGTAAAGAAGTCAAGGAAGGTAAAGTACAATGTAAAGAAGATAATGTAGAATGTAAACAAGGTAAATAAAGTAAAGAAGAGTTCACAGAAAATAAATTAGAAGGAAAAGAAGGTAAAGAAAAAGTCAGAGAAGGTAAAGAAGAAGGAAAGGAAGGTAAAGAAGAACATATAGAAGGTAACGAAGAAGGTAAAGAAGGTAACGAAGAAGGTATAAAAGTTAAAGAAATAGATAAGAAGTTAAAGAAGAAGATAATGAAGGTAAAGTAGAAGTCAAGGAAGGTAAAGAAGAAGATAAATAAGGTAATGAAGAAGTCAAAGAAGGTAAGAAGAAATTAAGAAGGTAAAGAAGAAAATAAAGAAGGTAAATGAGAAGGTAAAGAAGCTAAAGAAGTACTCAAAAACTTAAAGAAAAAGTCAATAAGGTAAAGAAGAAGATAAAGAAGGTAAAGAAGAAGTCAAAAAAGGAAAAGAAGATGTCAAAGAAGGTAAAGAAGAAGGTAAAGAACAATGTAAAGAAGGTGAAGAAGAAGTCAAAGAAGGTAAAGAAGTTATAGAAAAGGTAGAGAAGGTACAGAAAAAGTAAAAGAATATAAAGTAGAAGGTAAAGAAGAAGTCAAAGAAAATAAAGAAGAAGGTAAACAGTGTAAAGAAGAAGTCAAAGAAGGTAAAGAAGAAGGTAAAGAAGGAAGTAAAGAAGGCAAAGAAGGTAAATAAGAAGGTAAAGAAATTAAAGAATTAAAGAACAAGGTAAAGAAGGTAAAAAGAAGCTTAATTAGGTAAAGATATAGATGAAGAAGTTAAAGAAGGTAAAGAAGAAGATAGAGAAGGTAAAGAAGAAGTCAAGGAAGGCAAAGAAGGAGTCAAAGAAGCTTAAAAAATAAGTCAAAGAAGGTAAAGAAGAAGGGAAACACGGTAAAGAATAATGTAAAGAAGGTTAAGAAGAAATCAAAGAAGTAAAGAAGTTAAAGAAGAAGTTATAGACGATAAAGAAAAAGTCAAAGAATGTATCGTACAAGGTAAAGAAGGTAAAGAAGAAGTAGAGAAGTCAAAAGAAGTCAGAGAAGGTAATGTAAGAAGTAAGGAATGGTAAAGCTGCAGGCAAAGAAGGAAAAGAAGATGTCAAAGGAGGTAAAGAAAAAGTCACAGAAGGAAAAGAAGAAGATAAAGAACAGTAAAGAAGTCAAAGAAGGTAAAGAAGAATGTAAAGAAGGTAAAGAAGATGTCAAAGAAGGTAAAGAAGAAGGTAAAGGAGGTAAAGAGGAAGGTAAAGAATGTAAAGAAGAAGGTAAAGAAGGTAACGAAGAAGTCAAAGAAGTAAAGAATAAGGTAAAGCAGGTAAAGAAGTCAAAGAAGGTAAAGAAGAATGTAAAAAAAAGATAATGTACAATGTAAAGAAGTTAAAGAAGGTAAAGAAGAAGCCAAAAAATCTAAAGTACAAGGTAAAGAAGGTAAAGACGATGTCATAGAAAATAAACAAGAAGGTAAAGAAGGTAAAGAGGAAGTCAAAGAAGGTAAAAGAGAAGGTAAAGAATAAGTTAAAGAAGTTAAAGTAGTAAAGAAGTAGGTGGAGGAAGTAAAGAAGAAGTCAAAGAAGGTTGAATGTAAAGTAGGTAAAGAAGAAGTCAAAGAAGGAAAATAAGAAGATAAAGAACCGTAAATAAGTCAAAGATGGCAAAGAAGAAGGTAAGGAAGGTAAAGGAGAAGGTAAACAAGGTAAAAAGAAGGTAAATTAGGTAAAGATATAGTTGAAGACGTTAATAAGGTAAAGAAGAAGATAAAGAAGGTAAAGAATAAGGGAAATACGGTAAAGAACAAGGTAAAAAATGATTATGAAGAAGTCAAAGAAGGTAAAAAAGTTAAAGAAGAAGTTAGAGAAGGTAAAAAATATGTCAAAAATGTAAAGTAGAAGGTGAAGAATTAAAGAAGAAGTCAAAGAAAATAAAGAAGAAGGTAAAGCAGGTAAAGAAGAAGTCAAAGAAGATAAAGATGAATGTAAAGAAGGTAAAGAAGAACATAAAGAAGGTAAAGAAGAAGTTAAAGAAGGTAAAGAAGGAGTCAAAGAAGTTAAATAAGAAGTCAAAGAAGGTAAAGAAGAAGGTAAAGATAGTAAAGAATAAGGTAAAGAAGGTTAAGAAAAATCAAAGAAGGTAAAGAAGTTAAAGAAGAAGGTATAGACGGTAAAGAAAAAGTCAAAGAATGCAACGTAGAAGGTAAAGAAGAAGGTAGAGAAGTCAAAGAAGAAGTCAGAGAAGGTAATGTAGGAGGTAAAGAACGTAAAGCAGAAGGCAAAGAAGGAAAAGAAGATGTCAAAGAAGGTAAAGAAAGAGTCACAGAAGGAAAAGAAGAAGGTAAAGAACAGTAAAGAAGTCAAAGAAGGTAAAGAAGAAGGTAGAGAAGGTAAAGAAGAAGTCAAAAAGGTAAAGAAGGTAAAGAAGAAGGTAAAGAATGTAAAGAATTCAAAGTTAAGACGAAGGTAAAGAAGGAGGTAAAGAAGGTAAAGAAGAAGTCCAATAAGGTAAATAGAAGGTAAAGAAGGTAAAGAAGAAGGTAGAGAAGGTAAAGGAGAAGTCAAAGAAGGAAAAGAAGAAGTTACGAAGTTAAAGAAGAAAGTAAAGAAGGTAATTAAGAAGGTAAAGTAGGTAAAGAAGAAGTCAAAGAAGGTAAAGAAGTCAAAGGAGCAGGTAGGCCTTTTGTCACCAAGCTGCTTGGCCAGCAAGGAAACCTGACTGTCTACCAGAAGATCCATCATTCATTGGGGTGAGTTAGTGCCTGAACGGTGGCAGCTGCCCGGAGTGGGACCACAGACATTCCCCAACCCCCCCCCCCAAACACACACTTCCTGCTCTTCCTGCAGGGGTTATTCTCCCTGGATACTGCCTCTCTCTTCCTCTCCCTTCCCAGCTTGCACCCAGAACCACAAGCCCCCGCATCATTCTCCCGTCTTTGGGGCCAAAAAATTCCACAGCTCAGCCTGTTTGGGCGCCAGGGACCTGGAATTGAGTGCACCCAGGCCGGTGGGAGGTCCCCTGTTTCAATAGCCTGCCTGCTTACCCTTTGACAGTGAGCCGCTTGGCCAGCAAGGAGACCTGACTATCTACCAGAAGTTCACCATGAGGGACGCGTTCACACACTGAGACGGCAGGACAGAACTAATGGGAGACCACCAAGTCCACTTGGAATGGGACTGATGGAACATGCGACCAAATCGGACTCTCTGAGGGTGGCTGATGGTGGAGGCTGACCGAGGAGCCAAGGACAATGGCGATGGGCTTGGTCTACGACATGGACGGACTCTGTGTGAGCCTTGTCAGTTTGGTTGCTCACCTTCCTGGACCTGGGGGGAGTTGGGAGGACCTTGGTCTCAACATAGTGTAGAGAACCCTGATGGCTGTTTGGCCTCAAGAGGGAGGGAGTGGGGGTGTGGGTGGAGGGGAGGGGAGGGAAGGGGGAGGAGGAGGGGAGATGGCAATTTTTAATAAAAAATAAATAAATAAATAAAAGCTCCCACTCTCAGCTCTTTAAAAAAAAACAAAAACAAAAACAAAAACAAAAAAAAACTTCTGGACTTTGAACTTCAAAGGAAGCAAAAGAAAAATCAAAACAAGCTGAAAAATAAACAGTAAACCAGACTCACGTTTTGAGATTCAGCCCTGTTCCATCCTGAGCTGGGTGTAGTGGGCAGAGCTGCCCTCTAAGAGGGGTTCCTTCGGCAAGGCAGGTCTCACTCCAACCTGAAAACTACACATTGAAAACAAAATTCATTGACCATTCTTCCCACACAACTTTAGAATGTAGACTTAAACATTAAAAGGAAGCTCAGCACAGACCTGCCAGGAACTCACTGTCCAGGCAGCTTACAGTGGTAGAGTGGTATATACACAGGTCTAAATTCCCATGCAGGGGTTTGCTTAGAGCAGGGGGTACAGGCTCTGGGAGCCACAGAGTGACCTGGAGAGAGTGCCTCGGCCTCAGGGATGAGTCAGTCACCCAGCCTGCTGAACGAGCCTGTGCCTATCCCTGCGTGTGTACCCCAGCATCATCACACCTACTTCAGAGGGTTCTCCTGGGGATAAATTAGAGCGCCCATCACTACAGAGAGCACCCAAGAAACGGAAGCTTCATTATCATCAGAGGGAAAAGTACGAGCACACCGCAATGCTTACGGTTTAAAGGCACTGCCACATACTTTGCATAGTTAGAATCTGCTGTCAACTTGACACAGAGCTAGAGTCCCCTGGGAAGAGGGGATCTCAACTGAAGAGTTGGCCCGATGAGATGGGCACCTACAGGCGTGCCTGTGGGTTATTTTGTTAACGGCTACATGATATAGGAGGGCCCAGCCCATTGTGGACAGTGACATCCCCAGGCGGGTGGGCCTGGACTGTGTAAGAAAGTCACGTAATGGACCAGAATGAAGTGGTGACGATGATAAGTAGATGTAAAATCTTTCATGTGTTTCTTGCATTCAATAAAGCTTATTAAAACTTCATCTGAGGGGATAGCTCAGTCGGTAAAGTGCTTACTGGACCCGAGTTCCATCCTCCAACCCACCTGTGAGAAGAGGAGGAGGAGGGGGAGGAGGAGTGGGAGGGGGAGGAGGGGGAGGAGAGAGAGGAGGGAGAAGAGGGAGAGGAGAAGGCAGTGGGGGCACTGTGTCTTACACTTATACTCCCAGCACCGAGGAGGTAGTGACAGGCGGATCCCTGCAGCTTGCTGGCCAACAAGACTAGCCTACTTGGAAATTACAGGCCAGTAAGAGACCCTGAGAGAAGGAAGAAAGAGAAGGAAGGAGTCACGACAGGAGAAAGGAAAGAATAGAACATGGGATGGATGGACAGAGGGAAGACTGAGCAGAGAAAGAGAAAGGAAGGAAGGAAATGGAGGGAAAGAAGGGAAGGGAATTGTGAAGGAAGCCTGCATGGCACCTCAAGAATGACATATGAGCTGTTTGGGCTCTGGGGACCTGGAATTGAGTGCACCCAGGCCGGTGGGAGGTCCCCTCCTTCATTTGACTGCCCGGGGCAAGGTAGGCCTTTATCTAAGAGCTGCTTGGCCTGCAAGGGGACCTGACAGTCTGCCAGAGGATCCATCATTCTTTGGGGTGAGTGAGGAGTGAGTGCCTGAACCGCGGCAGCTGCCCGGAGAGGGACCACCGACACTCCACAACTCCCCCTGCCACCAGCACACTTCCTGCTCTTCCTGCAGGGGTTATTCTCCCCGGATACTGCCTCTCACTTCCTGTCCCTTCCCAGCTTGCACCTAGAATCCTCCCCCCCTCCCCCTGCCTCATCGTCCCGTCTTTGGGGCCACAAAATCCCACAGCTCAGCCTGTTTGGGCTCTGGGGACCTGGAATTGAGTGCACCCAGGCCGGTGGGAGGTCCCCTCCTTCATTTGACTGCCTGGGGCAGGGTAGGCCTTTGTCTGAGAGCTGCTTGGCCTGTAAGGGGACCTGACAGTCTGCCAGAGGATCCATCATTCTTTGGGACACTGCAGTCCTGATTACGACTTCTGGAGATGCACTTTCATACCTCGCTGACCTCTCAACACAGTAGCAGCAGTGACATTTTCTTAGTTGTTCTCAGGTGTCCTGCTCTAGTTCTAAGGCCATCCACCCAAAGGGGTCAGACTCTGGCCTCCAGGCAGGTCTGAGGATTCCTGCGGAGGGGTGCGGGCTCCTTCAGATTGTGCTGCCAGAATCGCTGTGTGGTATTCCATCCCGCCCTGCCCCCACCTTGGCCCTTTTTTCTGGGCTGCGACCCTGGGCTGCCTGGAATCCCTGATCCTGTCCACTGACATTCCATCTGAACTGGTGAGTGAATGTGGACCCTGGGGCAACCTACCCTGGAAGAGAGCACAGACCCCCTACCCCCACGTCCCTCTGCAGGCTTGTGTCTGTTTCTCCCATCCCTGTGTCTCCCAAGCTTTCCCTAGTGTTCTCAGGTGTCCTGCTCCTGTTCTAAGGCCATCCACCCAAAGGGGTCAGACTCTGGCCTCCAGGCAGGTCTGAGGATTCCTGCGGAGGGGTGCGGGCTCCTTCAGATTGTGCTGCCAGGTTCGCTGTGTGGTATTCCATCCCGCCCTGCCCCTACCTTGGCCCTTTTGTCTGGGCTGCGACCCTGGGCTACCTGGAATCCCTGATCCTGTCCACTGACATTCCATCTGAACTGGTGAGTGAATGTGGACCCTGGGGCAACCTGCCCTGGAAGAGAGCACAGACCCCCTACCCCCACGTCCCTCTGCAGGCTTGTGTCTGTTTCTCCCATCCCTGTGTCTCCCAAGCTTTCCCTAGTGTTCTCAGGTGTCCTGCTCCAGTTCTAAGGCCATCCACCCAAAGCGGTCAGACTCTGGCCTCCAGGCAGGTCTGAGGATTCCTGAGGTGGGGTGCGGGCTCCTTCAGATTGTGCTGCCAGGTTCTCTGTGTGGTATTCCACCAGTTCAGTTCCACCTGAACTGGTGTCCTGCTCCTGTTCTAAGGCCATCCACCCAGAGGAATCAGACTCAGGCCTCCAGGCAGGTCTGGGGATTCCTGCAAGGGAGTGCGGGCTTCTTCAGATTGTGACGCAAGGAATAGGTCCTCCTCTGACACAGGGGAGATCCAACCAGTTCCAGTCACAGCAAAGATTGGTCTAGGACACCAAACGCCTCCGGGCTCCTTTTGAAGGAAGAGATGGGCAGGCACCAATGCAGGAGCTCCTCCAACAACATGAAAGGCAACATGACATCACCACAATCCAGACATCCCGAAACAACAAGAATTGAACACCCTACCCCAGAAGATATAGAAGAATGCGACCTTAAACAGTACTTTATGAAAATAGTAGAGGACCTTAAACAGGAGGTAAAAAACTGCCATAAAGAAATGGAGTTGACAAACAAAAAGGTAGACGAAATAAATAAATCTCTCAAAGATACCCAAGAAAAACAAGAAAAAGCAATCAAACAGGTAAGGGAAACAGTACAAGACCTGATAAATGAAATGGAGGTGTTGAAGAAAACACAATCTGAGGGACGACTGGAAATGGAAACTCTGAGTAAACGAACAGAAACTTCAGAGACAAGTATTTCCAACCGAATACAAGAGATGGAAGAAAGAATCTCGGACTCTGAAGATGCTATAGAGGAAATAAACTCACAGATTAAAGAATTAAACAAATCTAACAAATTCTTAACACAAAACATTCAGGAAATCTGGGACACCATGAAAAGACCAAACCTAAGAATAATTGGGGTAGAAGAAGGAGAAGAATTACAACTCAAAGGCCCAGAAAACATATTCAACAAAATTATAGAAGAAAACTTCCCCAACCTAAAGAAGGATGTTCCTATGAAGGTACAAGAAGCCTACAGAACACCAAATAGACTGGGTCAAAAGAAAGCATCCCCACGCCATATAATAATCAAAACACAAAACATACAGAATAAAGAACAGATATTAAGAGCTGCAAAGGAAAAAGGTGAAATAACATATAAAGGGAAACCTATCAGAATTACACATGATTTCTCAATGGAAACCATGAAAGCCAGAAGAGCTTGGATAGATGTGATACAGACACTAAGGGAACATGGATGCAAGCCTAGACTACTATACCCAGCAAAGCTTGCATTCACCATTGATGGAGAAAACAAGATATTCCAGGACAAAAACAGGTTTAAACAATACGCAGCCACAAATCCAGCCTTGCAGAAAGTAATAGAAGGAAAATCACAAACCAAGGAGTCCAACAACGCCCACAATAACTCAGGCATCTAGCGACCCTTCACCAGCACAACTAGAAGAAGGGAAACACACAAACTCTACTACTAAAAATGACTGAAGTTAACAACCACTGGTCATTAATATCACTTAATATCAATGGACTCAATTCACCTATAAAAAGGCACAGGCTAAGAGACTGGATACGAAAACAGAATCCAACATTTTGCTGTTTACAAGAAACACACCTCAACCACAAAGACAGACACCTACTCAGAGTAAAGGGTTGGGAAAAGGTTTATCAAGCAAATGGCCCTAAGAAACAAGCGGGTGTGGCCATACTAATTTCCAACAAAGTTGACTTCAAACTAAAATCAATCAGAAGAGATGGAAAGGGACACTTTATACTCATAACAGGAAAAATCCATCAGAATGAAGTCTCAATCCTGAATATCTATGCCCCTAATATAAAAGCTCCCACTTATGTAAAAGAAACACTTCTAGAACTCAAGGCAGGCATCAAACCACACACACTAATAGTTGGAGACTTCAACACTCCTCTCTCACCAATGGACAGGTCAATCAGACAGAAACCTAACAGAGAATTGAAAGACGTAATGGAGATAATGAACCAAATGGACTTAACAGACATCTATAGAACATTCCACCCAAATAGGAAAGAATATACCTTCTTCTCTGCGGCTCATGGAACCTTTTCAAAAATTGACCATATACTTGGTAACAAAGCAAACTTCCACAGTTACAAAAAAAAATATTAGTAACCACCTGTGTCTTATCGGATCACCATGGATTAAAATTAGAATTCAACAACAATGCTACCCCCAGAAAGCCCACAAACTCATGGAAACTGAACAGTCAACTACTGACCCACACCTGGGTCAAGGAAGAAATAAAGAAAGAAATTAAAGTCTTTCTTGAATTTAATGAAAACAAAGACACAACATACTCAAACCTATGGGACACAATGAAAGCAGTGCTAAGAGGAAAGTTCATAGCACTAAGTGCCCACTTAAAGAAAACGGAGAAAGCACTCATTGGTGACTTAACAGCACACCTGAAAGCTCTGGAAAAAAAGAAGCAGACTCACCTAGGAGAAGTAGAAGACTGGAAATAATCAAACTGAGGGCAGAAATCAACAAAATAGAAACACAGAAAACAATCCAAAGAATCAATGAAACAAGAAGCTGGTTCTTGGAGAAAATCAACAAGATTGACAAACCCTTAGCCAAACTAATCAAACGGCAGAGGGAGAACATGCAAATTATTAAGATCAGAAATGAAAAAGGGGACATAACCACAGATACAGAGGAAATCCAAAGAATCATTAGATCTTACTACAACAGCCTATATGCCACAAAATTGGAAAATGTAAAAGAAATGGACAGTTTTTTAGATAAATACCATATACCAAAGTTAAACCAGGACCAGGTAAATGCTCTAAATCGTCCTGTCAGTCGCGAAGAATTAGAAACTGTTATCAGAAACCTCCCTACCAAAAAGAGCCCAGGACCAGATGGTTTCAATGCGGAATTCGACCAGAACTTCCAAGAAGACCTAATACCTATACTCCTTAAGGTATTTCATAATATAGAAACACAACAGTCACTGCCAAATTACTTCTATGAAGCTACAGTTACCCTGATACCTAAACCACACAAAGACTCAACCAAGAAAGAGAATTACAGGCCAATCTCACTCATGAACATTGACGCAAAAATTCTCAATAAAATACTGGCAAACCGAATCCAAGAACACATTAGAAAAATTATCCATTACGATCAAGTAGGGTTCATCCCAGAGATGCAGGGCTGGTTCAACATACGAAAATCTATCAATGTAATCCATCATATAAATAAACTGAAGGAAAAAAACCATATGGTCATCTCATTAGACGCTGAAAAAGCATTTGACATAATTCAGCACCCTTTTATGATAAAAGTTTTGGAGAGATTAGGTATACAAGGGTCATTCCTAAATATAATAAAAGCTATTTACAGCAAGCCAACAGCTAACATCAAATTAAACGGAGAGAAACTCAAGACTATCCCACTAAATTCAGGAACACGACAAGGCTGTCCACTCTCTCCTTATCTCTTCAATATAGTGCTTGAAGTTCTAGCAATAGCAATAAGACAACATAAGGGAATCAAGGGGATTCAATTTGGAAAGGAAGAAGTTAAACTTTCATTATTTGCAGATGATATGATAGTATACATAAGCGACCCCAAAAACTCCACCAAAGAACTCCTACAGCTGATAAACTCCTTCAGTAACGTGGCAGGTTACAAGATCAACTCCAAAAAAATCAGTCGCCCTCCTATACACAGAGGATAAGGAAGCAGAGAGGGAAATCAGAGAAGTATCACCTTTCACAATAGCCACAAATAGCATAAGATATCTGGGAGTATCTCTAACCAAAGAAGTGAAGGATTTATTTGACAAGAACTTTAAGTCTTTGAAGAAAGAAATTGAAGAGGATACCAGAAAATGGAAGGATCTCCCCTGCTCGTGGATTGGGAGGATCAACATAGTAAAAATGGCAATTCTACCAAAAGCAATCTATAGATTCAATGCAATCCCAATCAAGGTCCCATTAAAATTCTTCACAGAGATTGAGAGGACAATAATCAACTTTATATGGAAAAACAAGAAACCCAGGATAGCCAAAAAAATCTTATACAATAAAGGTACTTCTGGAGGCATTACCATCCCTGACTACAAATTCTATTACAAAGGTACAGTATTGAAAACAGCTTGGTATTGGCATAAAAACAGAGAAGTTGACCAATGGAATCGTATAGAAGACCCGGATCTTAAACCACAAACCTACGAACACCTGATTTTTGATAAAGGAGCTAAAAGCACACAATGGAAGAAAGAAAGCATCTTCAACAAATGGTGCTGGCATAACTGGATGTCAACCTGTAGAAGAATGAAAGTAGATCCGTGTCTATCACCATGCACAAAACTCAAGTCCAAATGGATTAAACACCTCAATATTAATCTGAACACATTGAGCTTGATAGAGGAGAAAGTGGGAAGTACTCTACAACAAATGGGCACAGGGAACTGTTTCCTGCGCATAACCCCAGCTGCACAGACATTAAGGGCAACATTGAATAAATGGGACCTCCTGAAGTTGAGCAGCTTCTGTAAAGCAAAGGACATTGTCACAAAGAAACAAAGGCAGCCTACTGACTGGGAAAAGATCTTCACCAACCCTGCAGCTGACAAAGTTCTGATCTCTAAAATATATAAGGAACTCAAGAGACTAGACGGTAAAATGCCAATTAACCCAATTAAAAATTGGGGCGCTGAACTGAACAGAGATTCTCAACAGAAGAAGTTCGAATGGCCAAAAGACACTTAAGGTCATGCTCAACCTCCCTAGCTATCAGGGAAATGCAAATCAAAACAACTTTGAGATATCATCTTACACCTGTCAGATTGGCTAAAATCCAAAACACCAATAATAACCTTTGCTGGAGAGGTTGTGGGGTAAGGGGTACACTCATCCATTGCTGTTGGGAATGCACACTTGTGCAACCACTTTGGAAAGCAGTGTGGCGGTTTCTCAGGAAATTCGGGATCAACCTACCCCAGGACCCAGCAATTCCACTATTGGGAATCTACCAAAGAGATGCCCAATCATACAACAAAAGCATATGCTCATCTATGTTCATAGCAGCATTATTTGTAATAGCCAGATCCTGGAAACAACCTAGATGCCCTTCAGTGGAAGAATGGATGAAGAAACTGTGGAATATATACATGCTAGAATACTACTCAGCGGTAAAAAACAATGAAATCTTGAATTTTGCAGGCAAATGGATGGAGATAGAAAAACTATTCTGAGTGAGGTAACCCAGACCCAAAAAGATGAACATGGGATGTACTCACTCATAATCGGTTTCTAGCCATAATTAAAGGACATTGAGACTATAAATTTGGGATCCTTGAGAAGATAATAAGAAGGTGAACTCCCAAAAAAAGATATAGTAATCCTCCTGGATATTGGAAATAGACACAATCGCCAGGCAAAATTGGGAACTTGAGGGTTGGGCGAGACTGGGCCAAGGGAAGATGGGGAGAGAAAAATGTGAAGGGGAGAATGGGGGGAGCTCGGAGGAATGGGGTGCTTGGGATATAGGAAGGGTGGATATGGGAGCAGGGAAGCATATATCTTAATTTAAGGAGCTACCTGAGGGTTGTCAAGAGACTTGACCCTAGAGGGGTTCCCAGGTTTCCAGGGAGATGCCCCCAGTTAGTTCCTTGGGCTGCTGAGGAGAGGGAGCCTGAAAAGGCCAGTTCCTATAGCCATACTGATGAATTTCTTGCATATCACCATAGAACCTCCACCTGACGATAGATGAAGAAAATGACAGAGCCCCACATTGGAGCACCGGACTGAGCTCCCAAGGTCCTGATGAGGAGCAGAAGGAGGGAGAACATGAGAAAGAAAGTCAGGACCGTGAGGGAACCTCCAGCTGGCGACAGATGGGGAAGGTGACAGAGCCCCACATTGGAGCACTGGACTGAGCTCCCAAGGTCCTGATGAGGAGCAGAAGGAGCGAGAACATGAGGGAGAAAGTCAGGAACGTGAGGGGTGCGTTCACTCATGGAGAGGGTGGGAAAGAACTAAAGGGAGATCAACAACTCCAGTTGGAATGGGACTGATGGATCATGCGACCAAACCCGTCTCTCTGAATGTGGCCAACAGCGGGGGCTGACTGAGAAGCAAAGGACATTGGCACTGGGCTCTGATTCTTCTGCATGGACGGGTTCTGTGGGAGCCTTCTCAGCTTGGTCTATCACCTTCTTGGACCTGGGGAGAGTTGGGAGGACCTTGGACTTAGCATACAGTGGGGAACCCTGATGGCTCCTTGGCCTTGATCCATCATTCATTGGGGTGAGTGAATTGAATTCATTGGGGTGAATTGAACTTCTAAAAGAAGACCCAAAGGGGATTATTCAGAGGAACAAATGGGCAGGTGCCAATGCAAGAATTCCTCCAACAATTTGAAAAACAACATGAGAGCACCAGAACCCAGCGAACGTATAACAGGAGGACTTGAACACAATAATCAAGAAGAAGTAGAAAAAATGACTTTATGAAAGTAATAGAGTCCCTTAAACAGGAGGTGAAAAACTCCCTTAAGGAAATGGACGAGAAGAATAACAAAAAGTTTGAAGAATTCAGTAAATCCGTAAATGATATCCTAGGAAACCAAGAAAAAACAATCAAACAGATAATGGAAACAGTGCAAGACTTGAAAACTGAAATGGAGACAAGGAAGAAAACAAAACCCGAGGCTTAACTGGATATGGAAAATCTATGTAAACGCACAGATACTACAGAAACAAGCATAACCAACAGAATACAAGAGATAGAAGAAGGAATCTCAGATTCTGAAGATACCATAGAGAAAATAAACGCACTGATCAAAGAAAACAGCAAATCCAACAAATTCTCATCACAGAACATTCAGGAAATCTGGGACACAATAAAAAGACCAAACCTAAGAATAATAGGTGTAGAAGAAGGAGAAGAATTACAGCTCAATGGTCCAGAAAATATATTTAATAAAATTATAGAAGAAAACTTCCCAAACCTAAAGAAAGATATTCCTATTAAGGTTCAAGTAGCTTACAGAACACCAAATAGACTGGATCAAAAATAATCATCCCCTCGCCATATTATAATCAAAACACAAAACATACAGAATAAAGAAAGAATATTAAGAGCTGCAAAGGAAAAACGTCAAGTAACATATAAAGGTAAACCTATCAGACTAACACCTGACTTCTCTATGGAAACCATGAAAGCCAGAAGGTCCTGGATAGATGTTTTGCAGAAACTAAGAGACCATGGATGCAAGCCCAGATTACTATACCCAGCCAAGCTTTCATTCACTATAAATGGAGAAAACAAAATATTCCAGGATAAAAACAAATTTAAACAATACATAGCCACAAATCCAGCCTTACAGAAAGTAATAGAAGGAAATTCACAAACAAAGCAGTCCAGCATTGCCCAATATAACTCAGACATCTAGCGACCCTTCACCAGCACATCTCAAAGGAAGGAAACACACAATCTCTACTACCAAATAAAAAATGACAACCGGAGTTAACTACCACTGGTCATTAATATCACTTAATATCAATGGACTCAATTCACCTATAAAAAGGCAAAGGCTAAGAGATTGGATACAAAAACAGGATCCAACATTCTGCTGTTTACAATAAACACACCTCAACCACAAAGACAGATATCTACTCAGAGTAAAGGGTTGGGAAAAGGTTTATCAAGCAAATGGACCTAAGAAACAAACTGGTGTGGCCATACTAATTTCTAACAAAGTTGACTTCAAACTAAAATCAATCAGAAGAGATGGAAAGGGACACTTTATACACATTACAGGAAAAATCTATCAGAATGAAGTCTCAATCCTGAATATCTATGCCCCTAATACAAAACCACCCACTTATATAAAAGAAACATTACTAGAACTCAAGGCAGCAATCAAACCAAACACACTGACATTGGGAGACTTCAACACTCCTCTCTCACCAATGGACAGGTCAATCAGACAGAAACCTAACAGAGAATTAAGAGACTTAATAGAGGTAATGAACCAAATGGACTTAACAGACATCTATAGAACATTCCACCCAAACAGGAAAGAATATACCTTCTTCTCTGCAGCTCATGGAACCTTTTCGAAAATTGACCACATACTCGGTAACAAAGCAGACTTCCACAGTTACAAAAACATATTAATAACCCCCAGAAAGGCTACAAACTCATGGAAACTGAACAGTCAACTACTGACCCACACCTGGGTCAAGGAAGAAATAAAGCAAGAAATTAAAGTCTTCCTTGATTTAATGAAAATAAAGACACAACATACTCAAACTTATGGGACACTATGAAAGCAGTGCTAAGAGGAAAATTCATAGCACTAAGTGCCCACTTAAAAAAAAACGGAGAAAGCACACATTGGAGACTTAACAGCACACCTGAAAGCTCTAGAAAAGAAAGAAGCAGACTCACCTAGGAGGAGTAGAAGACTAGAAATTATCAAACTGAGGGCAGAAATCAACAAAATAGAAACACAGAAAACAATCCAAAGAATCAATGAAACAAAAAGCTGGTTCTTGGAAAAAAATCAACAAGATTGACAAATCCCTAGCCAAACTAATCAAACGGCAGAAAGAGAACACACATATTAATAATATCAGAAATGAAAAAGGGGACATAACCACAGACACAGAGGAAATTCAGAGAATCATTAGATCTAACTACAAAAGCCTGTATGCCACAAAATTGGAAAATGTAAAAGAAATGGACAGTTTTTTAGATCAATACCATATACATATAGCATATACATATAGCATTTACCTGGTCCTGGTTTGCAGTCTTCTACTTCTCCTAGGTGAGTCTTCTTCTTTTTTTTTCCAGAGCTTTCAGGTGTGCTGTTAAGTCACCAATGAGTGCTTTCCCCGTTTTCTTTAAGTGGGCACTTAGTGCTATGAACTTTCCTGTTAGCACTGCTTTCATTGTGTCCCATAGGTTTGAGTATGTTGTGTCTTTGTTTTCATTAAATTCAAGAAAGACTTTAATTTCTTTCTTTATTTCTTCCTGGACCCAGCTGTGGTTCAGTAGTTGACTGTTCAGTTTCCATGAGTTTGTGGGCTTTCCGGGGGTAGCATTGTTGTTGATTTCTAATTTTAATCCATGGTGATCCGATAAGACACAGGTGGTTACTAATATTTTTTTGTAACTGTGGAAGTTTGCTTTGTTACCAAGTATATGGTCAATTTTTGAAAAGGTTCCATGAGCCGCAGAGAAGAAGGTATATTCTTTCCTATTTGGGTGGAGTGTTCTATAGATGTCTGCTAAGTTCATTTGGTTCATTACCTCCATTAAGTCTTTCAATTCTCTGTTAGGTTTCTGTCTGATTGACCTGTCCATTGGTGAGAGAGGAGTGTTGAAGTCTCCAACTATTAATGTGTGTAGTTTGATGGCTGCCTTGAGTTCTAGAAGTGTTTCTTTTACATAAGTGGGAGCTTTTATATTAGGGGCATAGATATTCAGGATTGAGACTTCATATTGAAGGATTTTTCCTGTTATGAGTATAAAGTGTCCCTTTCCATCTCTTCTGATTGATTTTAATTTGAAGTCAACTTTGTTGGAAATTAGTATGGCCACACCAGCTTGTTTCTTAGGTCCATTTGCTTGATAAACCTTTTCCCAACCCTTTACTCTGAGTAGGTGTCTGTCTTTGTGGTTGAGGTGTGTTACTTGTAAACAGCAGAATGTTGGATCCTGTTTTTGTATCCAATCTCTTAGCCTTTGCCTTTTTATAGGTGAATTGAGTCCATTGATATTAAGTGATATTAATGACCAGTGGTTGTTAACTCCAGTTATTTTTTTTGTAGTAGAGTTTGTGTGTTTCCCTTCTTCTAGTTGTGCTGGTGAAGGGTCGCTAGATGCCTGAGTTTTTGTGAGCATTGTTGGACTCCTTGGTTTGTGATTTTCCTTCTATTACTTTCTGCAAGGCTGGATTTGTGGCTACGTATTGTTTAAACCTGTTTTTGTCCTGGAATATCTTGATTTCTCCATCAATCAATGGTGAATGCAAGCTTTGCTGGGTATAGTAGTCAAGGCTTGCATCCATGTTCCCTTAGTGTCTGTAGCACATCTATCCAAGCTCTTCTGGCTTTCATGGTTTCCATTGAGAAATCAGGTGTAATTCTGATAGGTTTCCCTTTGTATGTTACTTGATCTTTTTCCTTTGCAGCTCTTAATATCTGTTCTTTATTCTGTATGTTTTGTGTTTTGATTATTATATGGCGTGGGGATGCTTTCTTTTGATCCAGTCTATTTGCTGTTCTGTAGGCTTCTTGTACCTTCATAGGAACATCCTTCTTTAGGTTGGGGAAGTTTTCTTCTATAATTTTGTTGAATATGTTTTCTGGGCCTTTGAGTTGTAATTCTTCTCCTTCTTCTACCCCAATTATTCTTAGGTTTGGTCTTTTCATGGTGTCCCAGATTTCCTTGATGTTTTGTGTTAAGAATTTTTTGGATTTGTTTAGTTCTTTAATCTGTGAATTTATTTCCTCTATAGTATCTTCAGAGTCCGAGATTCTTTCTTCCACCTCTTGTATTCAGTTGGAAATACTTGTCTCTGAAGTTTCTGTTCGTTTATTCAGAGTTTCCATTTCCAGTCCTCCCTCAGCTTGTGTTTTCTTCATTACCTCCATTTCATTTATTAGCTCTTGTACTGTTTCCCTTACCTGTTTGATTGCTTTTTCTTGTTTTTCTTGTTTTTCTTGGGTATCTTTGAGAGATTTATTTATTTTGTCTACCTTTTTGTTTGTCATCTCCATTTCTTTATGGCAGTTTTTTACCTCCTGTTTAAGGTCTTCTATTATTTTCATAAAGTACTGTTTAAGGTCGGTTTCTTCTATATCTTCTGGGGTAGGGTGTTCAATTCTTGTTGTTTCAGGATGTCTGGATTGTGGTGATGGCATGTTGCCTTTCATGTTGTTGGAGGAGCTCCTGCATTGGCGCCTGCCCATCTCTTCCTTCAAAAGGAGCCTGGAGGCGCTTGGTGTCCTAGAACGATCTTTGCTGTGACTGAAACTGGCTGGATCTCCCCAGTGCCACAGGAGGACCTATTCCTTGGGTCACAATCTAAAGAAGCCCACACTCCCTTGCAGGAATCCTCAGACCTGCCTGGAGGCCAGAGTCTGTCCCCTTTGGGTGGATGGCCTTAGGACAGGAGCAGGTCACCTGAAAACACTAGGGAAGGCTTGGGAGATGCAGGGACATGAGAAACAAAGACAAGCCTGCAGAGGGAGCTGGGGGAGGGGGTATGTGCTATCTTCCAGGGCAGGTTGCCCCAAGGGTCTGCACTCACTCACCAGTCCAGATGGAAGTTCAGGGCTCAGGATCAGGGATTCCAGGCAGCCCAGGGATGCCGCCCGGACAAAAGGGCCAAGGTGGGGGCAGGGCAGGATGGAATATCACACAGCGAACCTGGTAGCACAATCTGAAGGAGCCCCCACTCCCCTGCAGGAATCCTCAGACCTCCCTGGAGGCCAGAGTCTGATCCCTTTGGGTGGATGGCCTTAGTACAGGAGCAGGACACCTGAAAACACTAGGGAAGGCTTGGGAGAGGCAGGGACGTGAGAAGCAAAGACAAGCCTCCCTTCTTTACATTCTGATAGACCTTCTTTACCTTCTTCTTTACCTTCTTTGACTTCTTCACCTTCTTTACCTTCTTCTTTACCTTCTTTGACTTCTTCTTTACCTTCTTTACCTTCTACTTTATCTTCTTTGTCTTTTTCCTTACCATTTTTACCTTCTTTATATTCTGATAGACCTTCTTTACCTTCTTCTTTACCTTCTTTGACTTCTTCTTCACCTTCTTTCCCTTCTTTTTAACTTCTTAACCTTCTTTACCTTGTTCTTTCCCTTCTTTACCTTTTTTGACTTCTTCTTTACCGTATTTGACTTCTTTACCTTCCTTGACTTCTTCTTTACATTGTTTTCTTCTTCTTTAATTCTTTACCTTCTTCAACTATATCTTTACCTCCTTTACCTTCTTCTTTACCTTCTTACCTTCTTCTTTACCTTCTTTACCTTCTTCTTTACCGTCTTTAACTTTTTCTCTACCTTTTTATCTTCTTATTTACCTTTTTAACCTTCTTCTTTAAATTTTTTACCTTCTTATTTAGATTCTTTGACTTCTTTACCTTCTTTACATTTGTCTTTACCTTCTTTACCTTCTTCTTTACCTTATTTGACTTCTTCTTTACCTTCTTTACCTACTTCTTTCCCTTCTTATCCTTCTATTTTACCTTCTTTACCTGCTTCTTTACCTTCTTTGACTTCTTCTTTAACTTCTTTACCTTTATGGTATAGAAGTAGTAGAAGACTGCAAACCAGGACCAGGTAAATGCTCTAAATAGTCCTGTTAGTCGCGAAAGAATTAGAAACTGTTATCAGAAACCTCCCTACCAAAAAGAGCTCAGGACCAGATGGTTTCAATGCGGAATTCTACCAGAACTTCCAAGAAGACCTAATACCTATACTCCTGAAGGTATTTCAAAATATAGTAACACAAGAGTCACTTCCAAATTCCTTCTACGAAGCTACAGTTACCCTGATACCTAAACCACACAAAGACTCAACCTAGAAAGAGAATTACAGGCCAATCTCACTCATGAACATTGACGCAAAAATTCTCAATAAAATACTGGCAAACCGAATCCAAGAACACATTAGAAAAATTATCCACTACGATCAAGTAGGCTTCATTCCAGAGATGCAGGGCTGGTTCAACATACGAAAATCTATCAATGTAATCCATCATATAAATAAACTGAAGGAAAAAAACCATATGGTCATCTCATTAGATGCCGAAAAAGCATTTGACAAAATTCAACACACTTTTATGATAAAGGTCCTGGAGAGATTAGGGATACAAGGGTCATTCCTAAATATAATAAAAGCTATTTACAGCAAGCCGACAGCTAACATCAAATTAAACGGAGAGAAACTCAAGGCTATCCCACTAAATTCAGGAACACGACAAGGCTGTCCACTCTCTCCTTATCTCTTCAATATAGTGCTTGAAGTTTTAGCAATAGCAATAAGACAACATAAGGGAATCAAGGGGATTCGAATTGGAAAGGAAGAAGTTAAACTTTCGTTATTTGCAGATGATATGATAGTGTACAAAAGCGACCCCAAAAACTCCACCAAAGAACTCCTACAGCTGATAAACTCCAGTAACGTGGCAGGCTACAAGATCCACTCCAAAAAATCAGTCGCCCTCCTATACACGAAGGATAAGGAAGCAGAGAGGGAAATCAGAGAACTATCACCTTTCACAATAGCCACAAATAGCATAAGATATCTGGGAGTAACTCTAACCAAGGAAGTGAAGGATTTATTTGACAAGAACTTTAAGTCTTTGAAGAAAGAAATTGAAGAGGATACCAGAAAATGGAAGGATCTCCCCTGCTCGTGGATTGGGAGGATCAACATAGTAAAAATGGCAATTCTACCAAAAGCAATCTATAGATTCAATGCAATCCCCATCAAGATCCCATCAAAATTCTTCACAGAGATTGAGAGGACAATAATCAACTTTATATGGAAAAACAAGAAACACAGGATAGCCAAAAAAATCTTATACAATAAAGGTACTTTTGGAGGCATTACCATCCCTGACTTCAAACTCTATTACAGAGCTACAGTATTGAATACAGCTTGGTATTGGTATGAAAACAGAGAAGTTGACCAATGGAATCGTATAGAAGACCTGGATCTTAAACCACAAACCTATGAACACCTGATTTTTGGTAAAGGAGCCAAAAGTACACAATGGAAGAAAGAGGGCATCTTCAACAAATGGTGCTGGCATAACTGGATGCCAACCTGTAGAAGAATGAAAGTAGATCCATATCTATCACCATGCACAAAACTCAAGTCCAAATGGATTAACGACCTCAATATTAATCTGAACACACTGAGCTTGATAGAGGAGAAAGTGGGAAGTACTCTACAACAAATGGGCACAGGGGACCGTTTCCTACGCATAACCCCAGCTGCACAGACATTAAGGGCAACATTAAATAAATGGGACCTCCTGAAGCTGAGCAGCTTCTGTAAAGCAAAGTACATTGTCACTAAGACACAAAGGCAGCCTACTGACTGGGAAAAGATCTTCACCAACCCTGCAACTGACAAAGGTCTGATCTCTAAAATATATAAGGAACTCAAGGGACTAGAATGTAAAATGCTAATTAACCCAATTAAAAAATGGGGCGCTGAACTGAACAGAGAATTCTCAACAGAAGAAGTTCAAATGGCCAAAAGACACTTAAGGTCATGCTCAACCTCCCTAGCTGTCAGGGAAATGCAAATCAAAACAACTTTGAGATATCATCTTACATCTGTCAGATTGGCTAAAATCCAAAACACCAATAATAACCTTTGCTGGAGAGGTTGTGGGGTAAGGGGTACACTCATCCATTGCTGGTGGGAATGCACACTTGTGCAACCACTTTGGAAAGCAGTGTGGCACTTTCTCAGGAAATTCGGGATCACCCTACCCCAGGACCCAGCAATTCCACTATTGGGAATCTACCCAAGAGATGCCCAATCATACTACAAAAGCATTTGCTCATCTATGTTCATAGCAGCATTATTTGTAATAGCCAGATCCTGGAAACAACTTAGATGCCCTTCAGTGGAAGAATGGATGAAGAAACTGTGGAATATATACATGCTAGAATACTACTCAGCAGTAAAAAACAATGACATCTTGAATTTTGCATTCAAATGGATGGAAATAGAAAACACTCTTCTGAGTGAAGTAAACAAGACCCAAAAAGATGAACATGGGATGTACTCACTCATAATCGGTTTCTAGCCATAATTAAAGGACATCGAGCCTATAATTTGTAAAAAATCCTAGAGAAGCTATATAAGAAGGTGAACCCAAAGAAAAACATATAGTTATCCTCCTGGATACTGGAAGTAGACAAGATTACCGAACAAAAAATGGGAACTTAGGGGTGGGGTGAGATGGGGGAGGGGGGAATGGGGAGAGAAAAGTGTGAAGTGGAGGATGGGAAGTGCTTGGAGGAATGGGGTGCTTGGGATATAGGAAGGGTGGATATGGGAGCAGGGAAGCATATATCTTAATTTAAGGAGCTACCTGAGGGTTGTCAAGAGACTTGACCCTAGAGGGGTTCCCAGGTTTCCAGGGAGACGCCCCCAGTTAGTTCCTTGGGCAGCTGAGGAGAGGGAGCCTGAAAAGGCCAGTTCCTATAGCCATACTGATGAATTTCTTGCATATCACCATAGAACCTCCACCTGACGATAGATGAAGAAAATGACAGAGCCCCACATTGGAGCACCGGACTGAGCTCCCAAGGTCCTGATGAGGAGCAGAAGGAGAGAGAACATAAGAAAGAAAGTCAGGACCGTGAGGGAACCTCCAGCTGGCGAGAGATGGGGAAGGTGACTGAGCCCCACATTGGAGCACTGGACTGAGCTCCCAAGGTCCTGATGAGGAGCAGAAGGAGCGAGAACGACAAAAATGACAGAGCCCCACATTGGAGCACTGGACTGAGCTCCCAAGGTCCTGATGAGGAGCAGAAGGAGAGAGAATATGAGAAAGAAAGTCAGGAATGTGAGGGGTGCGTTCACTCATGGAGACAGTGGGACAGAACTAATGGGAGATCACAACTCCAGTTGGAATGGGACTGATGGATCATGCGACCAAACCCGTCTCTCTGAATGTGGCCAACAGTGGGGGCTGACTGAGAAGCAAAGGACAATGGCACTGGGCTCTGATCTTCTGCATGGACAGGCTCTGTGGGAGCCTTCTCAGCTTGGTCGCATCATCCTTCCTGGACCTGGGGGGAGTTGGGAGGACCTTGGTCTTAACATAGAGTAGGGGAAACCCTGATGGCTCCTTGGCTGTGGAGAGGGAGGGAGGGGGAGGTATGGGTGGAGTGGGAGGGTTGGGAAGGGAGGAGGAGGGGGGTAAGGGGGAGGAGGAGGGGGGAGGAGATGGAAATTTTTTAAATATATAAAAATAACCATGAAAAAAATAAAATTAAATTAAAAAAAGTTAGCCTTGACCTCATGACTGTCTCCTTCCAGGGGTGTCAAGTATCCCAAGAGTCACCTCCTTGGCCAACCCAGACAGAACTCTCTCAAGGGCCAGGATGTTTTGGTCTTGTCCCTCCAATAGTAGAATAATTAAGTAAATCCTGCAACTGAAGTTTTAACCGTATTAGACAGAATCTCCCTGCTTGCCTGAAGATAAGGTTATATGGTTATAAAGACTAGGTAGAATAGGTAGTACTAGATATCAGTCTTGGGATGAAGACAGTTAAGAAGTATGTTACCACCTGAGTCCAGGTCTGCGATTCAAGAAGGCCAACATTCCGTGCCTCCTTTCCATTCTCATTATCAGCTAGAGGAACGGCTACTCATCTCCCCTTGCCCACATGAATGCATGTGTGATGATTAATTGCATTTGCCAGCCCGACAGGGCTGAGGGAGGCCCAGCAAGCAGGTAAAACATTACCTCTCTGTGTGTCTGTGAGGGCATTTCCAGAAGAGATTAAGATTGCTTACCACAGGGGAGTGCCATAAGTCAGTCTGATCGAAGTCCAAAGATAACAAGAAGGTAAGGGAAAGGTGAACTCCCTCTCTCTGACGGAGCTGGACCATCTATCTTCTCTTGCCCTTAGATAGTTACACCCAGCTTCAGGCTTTCGGGTTTGAACTACAACTGCCCCATTTCCTGGATCATCCGCTTGCAAACTGTGGAATTCCTTAGTCTCCATCATCACAGGAGCTAATCCTTCATAGTAAAACTGTGCATGCATGCATGTCTGTGTGCACACGCGCGCGCGTGTGCATGTGCATATGTCCTATTAGTCCCAAACACCCTATTTCCAGAACACCCTGACTCATACAGTTTCAAGTGGTTACTCCACTTGAAACAAACACACTCAAGGAACCATATTCTTTCCTTATTGAAGGCCTGAGTATCTGTCAGGCTTTAATTGCTGTCATCAAAATACCTGACTTCAGTCATGTGAAGGAGGAGAGCTTCAGTCTGGCTCTCAGTTTGAAAGGCTCCAGTCCAAGGTTGCTTGGTCCCATGCACATGGGCAGAAGCTCACTGTGGCAAGAGCATTTGGCAGGATTTCCTCACCTCATGACAGACAGGAAGAGACCCCAGGAAGAAGCCAAGAAAAAAAAGGTAGCTCCAAGGACACACTTCAAGTAGCCAACTTCTTTCAGCTAGGCTCCTCCTCCTAAATATCCTGCTTGTCCCTCAAATTCACCAACATCTGTGGACCAAGTATTCACCCAAAAGCCCATAGGAGGCATTTCATATGCAAATCATAATACCCAGACACAAACAACAAGGAAATATGACTTCTCTCCTTCTCAGAAGCTACAGTTCAGGATCATCTGTCTGTGGATAGTACTGCCCACAGTGGGCAGGGCCCTCCTATACCAATTAACAACAAAGACAACTCCACACAAACACATTCAGTCTGAGCTAGGCAAGTCCTCTGAGTTGTCTTCTCTCCAAAGATTATAGCTGGGCTATGTCAAGATGATAGTTAAAGCTAGCCAGGATAACCACTCAATGTGGAAACAAAAAAAAAGGAAGAAAGGAAAAGGAAGGCAGGAAGAGAGAGAAAGAAAGAAGGAAGGAAGGAAGGAAGGAAGGAAGGAAGGAAGGAAGGAAAAGCTAAGCAATATCACCATGTGAGAAGGTGATTTAGTAATGTTTTCAAAAACCATACCTAGTTTAAACTGTCAATGTCATTTTTTAAATGCATGAGTAACTGAGCCTAAATGCTAATATTCCTTCAATTGATGTGAGATGACACATCTCCTCCTCTAGAAAAAGGAAGGGAAAAAACAAACAAACACATTCCAAAAGGTCATAAATAATTTTAATAATTTTACTTAAGTGAATGTTGAAATTAGGTACCATGTTGTTTGGCTCCTGGTAACCTGTGTGCAGCCAGATATGTAGAGTGCACACCAGCCAAAGCCTAGCCTATTCAACTACGGGAAGCAGGGGAAACAATGCTTTCATAGTGGTGTGTTGGCTCCATCCCCCAGAGTTAAATATACCTAGACAGCTCTCTGTGAAGTAACTGCAGCTGCCCCTGGAAGAAGATGATGTTGATGGCAGCTCATGAGCTGGGAAAGGTGATAATGAACAAGATGTAATCATCTATTTCTGGCACTCACTTTGGATGGTACAAGTTGCTAATTGCATTTAAGTATTAGCTTACAATATGGTGACTGAATCATGTTGGAAGATAGCCCAAAGTCTCCCTTTTGTAGAAAAGGCACCCTATTTTTTTTTAAAGCAAAGATTCATTAATTTTTCCTCTCTGAAAGTTCAAAACCTTTCTTGCTGGATCAAGTTAAACTGCACGGATTTTCCCCGTAAATTTTCCCATCGGGACTGTCAAAGGCTGACAAGGGTATCAGTGGCTCCTGGGCTGAACTCTGAAATGATGGATCCTGTTTTCCTTTCGCTCCAGGTAATCCCCGGTTTAGGGTAAGTTACACGCCACTTACTGTGATTCTTGCTCAGATTACATGAAGGAAATATTCATCCTGTCAGAATCTGGTGCCTGTCCAGGAATGCATGCCAGCCTACACTGCCACGGTAGGTAAGAGAGAGCACAAGAAGTCTCCCAGAACAAAGGAGCGACAGGAGGAAACCAGTTCTCAAGTGGCAGGATAAGAATACGCTTTGCCTTGCCTGTTAAATCGTGGACAGGTTGATACATATGTTAGTGCTGTTCTGTATACCTTTATGTGGGAGCTAAGCACACTCATGACAAAGAAAGAGGAGAACTGACAAAGGAATTAAGGTATTTTCTCCTAAGGACATACTTTCTTCCAACGTGTCAGTGTAATTAATAGCGTCTGCTGCCCTGGCGATTTTTCAGTTCTATGCATATGAAGGATGTTGGGGTTAATTGGCCTCTTTCTGGAATTTGTATTTTGGTCAAGTGCTTCTAATTTCTAGTAATACTGTTCTTGACGATGACATTTTCAGCTAAAATAGACTTAGCATCGTAATTAATTACATATATATATATATTAGACTTAGCATCATAATTTATTACATATATTGGCAATCAAAGAGAAGAACAGGAAAAAGGCTAGTTTTGAGGGTTTACCATGCCAGACAAACAGAATGAGAAAGTTGTGATTCTTCCAAGAGTAGGCAGCCTGGACACAACTCTCTCTCTTTTGGAAAAATCAAAAATACCAACATTTGGTTACATCCAGGCCATCAATAACCATCTCTGTGTTTTAAAAAACTTGATCATAAATTTATTCAGTTTGTGCATGGGAGAACCAGAAGAGAAAAGACTATGGGTACATCAGTGAAAGAAGACATGTATCAAAGGGACATTTTTCAAAACTTTCAGATTCCCCTGAAAGTGCAGTCTTCCAAAGGGAGAACCAGGAGGGACAGGAAATGGGACAAGTATCCTACAGTCACTTGGAGGACTCAGACAAATCAGGGTGACAAGCTACATGAAGCCTGTTGGGATAGTAATGAAAATATCTCCTACTGACAAAAGGAGACCATTGAAAACCCCAATGGACTGTAATATGCCCAATCCAGTGTTAAAATCACCACACAACCAGGAAAAAGAAGTTACAATCCCACTGGCATCATTATAAAAGTCTGTTTGTTAGGTCGTCCTGATGTTTTAAAAACTGAGGGAAATAGAGATAGCAGGTCAAATATTCTAAAAACAGTAAATAAATAAAAATAAAAGCAACAAAAAAGAAGGTAATAAATGTCAAAGAAGGTAAAGAAGAAGATAAAGAACAGTAAAGAAGTCAAAGAAGGTAAAGAAGAATGTAAAGAATGTAATGCAGAAAGTAAAGAACGTAAAGAAAGTAAAGAAGAAGTCAAGAAAGTAAAGTAGAAGGTAAAGAAGGTAAAGAAGAAGACAAAAAAATAGGGAAGAAGGTAAAGAAGGTAAGAGGAAGATAAGGAAGGTAAAGAAGAAGGTAAAGTAGAAGGTAGAGAAGGAAAAGAAGCAGGTAAAGAAGAAGATATAGAAGGTAAAGTAGAAGTCAAGGAAGGTAATAAGAAGCCAAAGAAGGTAAACAGAATGTAATGCAGAATGTAAAGAAGGTAAAGAAAATAAAGAAGAAGTGAAAGAAAGTAAAGTAGAAGGTAAAGAATGTAAAGGAGAAGGTAAAGAAGGTAGAGAAGAAGGAAACAAAGTAAAGAAGAAGGTAGAGAAGGTAAAGAAGCAGGTAAAGAAGGTAAAGAAGAAGGTAAAGAAGTGAAGAAGGTAAAGAAGTCAAAGAAAGTAAAGAAGAAGGTAGAGAAGGTAAAGTAGAAGGTAAAGAAGGTAAAGAAGGTAAAGAAGAAGTCAAAGAAGTAAAGAAGAGTGTAAAGAAGGTAAAGAATAAGTCAAAGAAGGTAAAGAAGAGTAAAAGGTAAAGAACAGGAAAGAAGTGAAAGAAGTTAAAGAAGAAGGAAAGAAGTTAAGAAGAAAAAGTCAAAGTATGGTAAAGTAGAAGGTAAAGTATAAAGTCAAAAAAAACGTAAATAAGAGGTACAAGAAGGTTAAAGGATGAGGTAACGAAGGGAAATGTAGGGTAAAGAAGAAAATAGAGAATGAAAAAGAACAAGGTAAAGAAGGTTAGAAGAAGTTAAACAAGGTAAAAAAAAAGGTAAAGAAGAAGTCCAAAAGGTAAAGAAAAAGTCTAAAGAATGTAACGAAGAAGGTAAATAAGGTAAAGATAGAAGGTAAGAAGGTAAAGAACAAGGTAAAGAAGGTTAAGAAGAATTCAAGAAGGTAAAAAAGATAAAGAAGAAGGTAGAGAAGGTAAAGAAAATGTCAAAGAATATACAGTAGAAGGTAAAGAAAGTAAAGAAGAAGTCAAAGAAATAAAGAAGTTAAAGAAGAGTG
>NW_024582329.1:104315-125526 GCF_903992535.2 Arvicola amphibius
GAAGATTGGAAATAACCAAAAATAGTCCCTTTATAATTACTCAATTTTAATACAAAGGGAGATAAGGGAACTCACAGAACCAAGGGTCCAACGGAGCAGAAGGAGAGCGCGGGCGAGCGCCAAGAACGGGGCTGCCTTCCGCCCCCAATCCTATTTCAAGGGAATGCTCTCCCGCTGGAGCAGCCACGCCCCTGAACGCAGGGATTGGGCCAGCTGCCCCAACATCTCCCCCTTTTGTCTAAATAAGACAGATTCAGAAACCAAATACAACTATATACAATGGAAACAGATCATATAAAATTACAAAAAGTAAACAATATCAGGCGAGAAGTATATAACGAAGAATTTTTCTAATCACTCTACTTTGGGAAGTCTAAATAATCTAGAAGGTAGCTACCATTATCTAATCTTCAACCCCATCAAAGATCTGAGAAGGAGAGTAAATTTACCAAAGCAACCAGGAAGTACAAACGAGAAACTTCCAAAATGTGCAACAGAAGACAGAGACAATTGACTACCTGGGCAACCACACGAATTCTTGATAGCAATGTTGAGGCAACCAACTTTGGCTGAGGCCTGAAAAAACCTGACATACCATTATACAATGGCAAGGAACCTTTAGTAGAACTATCCTATCCTGTCTTGGCAAGATAAGACAATTCTGTTTTATCCACTTATGGATATTTCGTACTTTAGTCAGTAATGGAGGTATGGGCTTTTCTTTGCCCCAAGGCCAGTTCTGCCAAGTAGAAGACAAACTCCCAGTGGAGTGTCTTTGGTGCTCAACGTTCTCTCGGGAGTAGAGCATTGTTGCCAGGAGTGATTGTGTCTCATAAATACAAAACTGTAGGTTAGATTAAAGGCCATGTTCTACAGTTCTTCAAAGAGGTTGAAGATTATGCTATCTATACTAAATACAACCTCTATGTGTCTAAAAAACCTGATTGTCCTAAATATAAATATGACCAACATATAATTCTCAACACTTATGTAACTGTAAGACTAATAGAATAGACAACTGTGCAAAAAAAATGAAGACAATGATTTCCAAAATGTAAACAGGGTCCTTACATAAATAATATCTGAGGTAGAAATGTACAGTGCAATATGGTAAACAATGTCATTACATAAATAATATCAGAGGTAGAGATGTACATTGCAATATAGTAAACAATGTCAATATAACAATTGTTTCAAACAGAGGTAGTATCATACTCTCATATAATGTTCAATATATCAATATACAAGAATCAACACTCATATAGTTTTTTTTAAAAAAAAAAAGAAAAACAATAACTCACGAAAATCAATTATTCCTTCAGATCACCAGTTAATCCCTCCCTCCCCCCCCTTTTTTTTAATACATATAGATATACACATAATTTATACCCCTGAGTCCATATAAAGCCTTCCACAACCCGACCACCCTATACCAGCCACCAATTAGTGTCCCTAAATCTGAGGGTAAACTTTGTTGGGAGGGGGGGGCGTCGTCATCCAAGATTGCTTCCAGCTGACATAGGGGCGACTTTTCTTCCCAGGGGTTCCTGTGAAAGCAAATGATGGTAGAATACCCAGGGTAACATTTCGTCTAGGAAAAATGTGTCCAGCCTCCGAATTTTTTTTTTTTTTTGAAAAATGAGGCCAGAAAGTTGTCAAAAATGTGCACCATTCAAAAGTGTTCTGTGCAATTGGTACCAAAAAACAGGCCAAATATTAGCGCTACTAAAACATGACGTCATAATAACTAGTTGGAGTTGATGTTGCGGGGCCCCGTCTTCATCCTGGAAACTGCAAAGAATACTGAAGAAAAAAAAATTTTGTCGTTTGTTGCGAGAGAGATAAGCATTATCTACAAGGACACATACAGACGTATACGTGCATATCTTCAATGAAAGGTGCATTAAAAACAACCATAGATATGAATGAAGGCAAAGAAGGCAAATATATTGGTACCATCATCAACATTATTGTTATTAATATTCTGTCTCATAATTTTACTCCTAACCTGAGACAGAAACTCTGAGAAATCTCTTATAAACAAGCTTGGAATTGGAGAGGGACTGGGCCAGAGTCCAACTCCAAGAAACCAGCTCTGAATATCTATGGAGAAATGCATATTGACACACATACAAAAATTGTTTTTTATACTCACCGAGCTTACCCAATGTTAATGCTGATCCTTGTTGGGTTGCAATTGGTTCCAATTCATCAATATTCAAGGTATGCAGGGTCCCTCAGGTCCTTTGCAGGTGAGCGTCTTCCTGTGGGGATAAGAAAAGAACCCTGCCCCCGTACTATAGGTTTCTTACCATCAGTATGTTCACCATCCTTGTGCATGAATTGTTATTTTTCTTTTCCAAGGGGCTTTTCCTCTTCAAACCGAACCTTTATTAATTTTGATGGTATCCACGATTTTTCTTCTCCTGTGGAGACAAGAGCAAAACCCCTTCCCCAACGCAGCACATCCCCTGGCTTCCATTGTGAGGTTAGCACATCCTTGAAATAAACTGGTTGATTTAATTCAACAGACTTTTCCATTATCCAATGTCTCTCTGCAGCTGTTGTCCCCTTTTCATTAGCGTTGAGAAAATTCAAAGTTAGTAAAGTATTATGTAATCTATTTCTGGGGGTATTCTCCACCCCCTTTTGCTTGTTTAACATTTCCTTTATCGTCCTATTTGATCTTTCAATGACTGCTTGACCTGTAGGATTGTAGGGTATGCCTGTAACATGCTTAATATTGTAATAGGCAAAAAACCGTTTCATTTTTCTAGAGACATAAGCTGGACCATTATCCGTCTTTATTTGCGCAGGTATACCCATGATGGCCATGACTTCTAATAAGTGAGTGATTACTGAATCGGCCTTTTCTGAGCTTAAAGCAGTTGCCCATTGCAATCCTGAATAAGTGTCAATGGTATGATGTACATATTTTAATTTTCCAAATTCTGCAAAATGGAACACATCCATCTGCCAAATTTCATTCCTTTTGGTGCCCTTTGGATTAGTCCCTGCAGGCAGTGGTGCTTGGTTATAGAAAGAGCAAGTAGGGCATTTCTTTACAATCTCCTTAGCTTGTTGCCATGTAATAGAAAACTCTTTTTTCAAGCCTTTGCTATTGACATGATGCTTTTCATGAAATTCGGAAGCCTGCAGCACACTACCAATCAATAGCTGATCAATATCTGCATTGCCAAGTGCTACAGGACCTGGCAGACCCGTATGGTATCGGATGTGTGTTATATACATAGGGCAAAGTCTGTTCCTGATCATTTCTTGTACCTGGATAAACAATGAGGTTAGTTCAGTATCATCAGGTATGAATTCGGCAGTTTCAATATGTAAGATAACTCTTTCTGCATATTGTGAGTCAGTAACAATGTTAAGAGGTTCCTTAAAATCCCTTAGCACCATAAGAATGGCAAATAACTCTGCCTTTTGGACAGAATCATAAGGACTTTGTTCCACCTTACTCAAGTCTTCTGATTTGTAGCCTGCCTTCCCTGATTTATTAGCATCAGTATAAAACGTGCGGGCTCCAGTTATCGGAGCATCACGGACAATTCGAGGAAGAATCCAAGAAGTTCTCTTTATAAAGTTAAGCCTTTTGCTTTTTGGATAGTTGTTATTAATTTCTCCTAAAAAGTTAGCACAAGCTCTTTGCCATGGTTCATTATCTTCCCACAATTTTCGTATCTCATCCGCGGTGAAAGGCACTATGATTTCTGCTGGGTCTATGCCTGCTAGTTGGCGAAGTCTCAATTTACCTTTTATGATTAGTTCAGAAACCTTTCCCACATAGGTTTTTAATTTCTTACTTGGCTTATGAGGTAGAAAGAGCCACTCTAAAATAATATCATCTCTTTGCATTAGAATTCCTGTAGGAGAAATTTTTGAAGGCAATATAACGAGAATACAACTGAGTTCTGGATTCACCCTATCCACATGTGCTTCTTGCAATCTTTCTTCAATCATTGTCCGTTCTTTTTCTGCTTCAGCTGTTAATTCTCTGGGACTGTTTAGGTCTCTTTCTCCATCTAAGGTTTTGTTTAAGTGAACTATCATATCAGGTGTTATCCCAACAGCCGGTCGAAGGCTGGAAATGTCTCCCAACAACCTTTGAAAGTCATTAAGAGTATGCAGCTGATCTCTCCTAATTTGTGCCTTTTGTGTCTTAATTTTTTGCAAACCTATTCTATAACCTAGATAATCAACAGAATCTCCTCTCTGAATTTTTTCGGGAGCAATCTGTAATCCCCATTTAGGTAGAACTGTTTTTACCTCTTCAAACAGTTTCTCTAAGGTATTCATGTTTGAGTCAGACAATAATATGTCATCGATATAATGATAAACAACGGATTTGGGAAACATCTTGCATATTATTTGTAATGGTTGATTCACAAAGTATTGGCACAGGGTAGGAGAGTTCAACATGCCCTGTGGGAGGACGATCCACTGGTATCTCTTGGTAGGTTGAGAGTTATTATAAGTAGGCACAGTGAAGGCAAACTTTTCTCTATCCTTTTCTTGTAAAGGTATTGTGAAGAAACAGTCCTTTAAATCAATAACTATGAGAGGCCATCCTTTTGGTAATAAAGAAGGCAAAGGAAGTCCAGATTGCAGAGAGCCCATAGGTTGAATAATCCTGTTTATAGCTCTGAGATCCGTCACCATTCTCCATTTACCAGATTTTTTCTTAACCACAAATACAGGAGAATTCCAAGGGCTGGTAGATTCTTCTATATGTTGAGCATCCAATTGCTCTTGTACTAGCTGTTCTAAAGCTTGCAACTTTTCCTCAGATAAAGGCCATTGTTTTGTCCATATCGGTTTCTCAGTCAACCATTTTAGAGGTAGGGCCGTTGGTGGTTCTGGAGGGGCATCCATTGGTTTGTGTTCTTGTACAGCCCGAATGGCTGGTTTTCGCCATCTGTAATACCTTTTGATGTTTTCCTCAGAAATACATGCTCTAGAGGCAGCAGGAATGTTAATTTGAGTATTCCATTGCTGCAATAGGTCACGACCCCATAAATTTACTGCAATATTAGCTACATATGGCCTTAATTTTCCTATCTGTCCCTCAGGACCGATGCATTCGACCCATCTAGTGCTTTGCCTTACTCGAGATAGGGTCCCAATTCCCAAAAGTCGAACATTTACATCCTGTAGTGGCCAATACGGATGCCAAGATTCTGGAGTAATGATACTAACATCCGCTCCTGTGTCCAGCAGGCCAGTAATGAAAATGCCATTTACACACACTCTTAACTTTGGTCTTTGATCACTTATAGAAGTTTGCCAAAATACACGTAATTCATCTCTTGGGCTATTTTCGCTTCCAACAACAGACATGGGGATTTCTAATTGTCCTGACAAGGCATGTTCTCCGTTGTAACGGGAAATGACTGGACCACATTCGCCATGGGGGCCTGCGAGAGGCCCCCCATGGCGTTTCCCGCCTGTAACGGATTTCCTTGCCTATCTCTTGATGATTTGCATTCGCTGTCCCAGTGTCTGCCTTTCCCACATCTCCTACATAACCCTGAAGGCTGAGGCCTTCTATTCCTGTTATTCCTGGCAAAGGCATTATTATTATTATTATTTCTGTAAGTCCTTTGTCTGCAATTCCGTTTCATATGTCCTATTCTGCCACAATTAAAACATTTGGTATTCTGATATCTTCTTGTACCGTTGGCAATGGCATCTTCTACCCACTTATCGGCGTGATGGGCGTGATGGGCGTGAAGCTCATTCGATTCAATATTCATTGTATGTAAGACCCATTCCTCCAGGGGTGCTGATCTGATCTTTAGGGGCATCAATACCCTTTTGCACTCTACATTGGCATTCTCATAAGCCAAGGACTCAATTATTACCTGCCTTGCCTCTGGGTCAGATATCCCTATGTGTACAGCTTTAGTTAGTCTATGTAAAAAGTCCACAAATGGTTCTCTCGGATCTTGTTTAACTCTGATATATGATTCCGTTCTCTGTCTTGGGTCTTGAACCCTGTCCCAAGCCTTCAAGGCTGCGGTAGTACATATGGATAGAGTGTGTTCATCATAATTAGCTTGTTCTAGAGGATCAGAATAAAGTCCTTCACCCATAATTTGATCTAGGGTGATGTCAACTCCCTTTGATCTTTCCTGCTGTTCTAAAAGCCTGGCCTCTTGTCTAAACATGCACTTCCAGCTCAACTGATGACCGTTCTCTAACACAGCTGAGACTAGGTCCAACCAGTCCCTAGGGGTTGGGTTAATTGTAAGGGACCAAGACTTTAGCATCTCCTTAACAAAGGAGCTATGCATCCCAAAATTCATAACAGCTTGTTTAATTTCTTTCAGATCATTCATACGGATAGGTTCCCATGTATATTCCTTGGTGATCTTAGGGTTTTTAGAACCAGTCACCTTTTCTGTAGTTATCACTGGGAAAATAGGTAGAGTTCTATTGAAGCTATCCTGGAGAGTTCTATTCGATGTGGTTGGGACTTTCTTTTGTACTATTTGCTCCTGTTCATGAGAGTCCATAATTTCCTCGATCTTTTCAAATCTATTTACCATTGCCTTCTGCAATGCCTCAATCTCTTGTCCAGTATTATGTTCCAAGGCTTTCATAGAGGATTCAAGGGTATGAAGTTTGTCCAATACCAATAACGTCTCATCCTTGGACAGAATTTTCATGGCATGAATGGTGCCATCTTGTATTGAAATTCTGTCCAGCAATCTTTCATAGCTCTTTGATAAAGTCTTGTTAATACATTTAACGGTTCGGATCTCCTCAGATAATGTTTCAGTTCCTACCGACAGGGATTGTAACTTATGATTCAGATCCGTTGTTCCTGACTCCATACCTTGCATTTTTCTCTCAAGTGATAAAGCCATCTCAGAGAGAGATCTGTTATTCCTTTCCTCGAGAGCTGCAACCGTCTTTTCAAGCTGTTTATTAGTGGCCATCTCAGAGGAAAGTCTATTATGCCTTTCCTCGAGAGCTGCAACCATCTTTTCAAGCTGTTTATTAGTGGCCATCTCAGAGGAAAGTCTATTATGCCTTTCCTCGAGAGCTGCAACCATCTTTTCAAGCTGTTTATTAGTGGCCATCTCAGAGGAAAGTCTATTATGCCTTTCCTCGAGAGCTGCAACCATCTTTTCAAGTTGTTTATTAGTGTTTTCCAAACCAGTTAAGTCCTTGTTTAGTTTTTTAGCTCCTGCCTGTAAGGACTCTATCTCCTTTTTATTTTCCAACCACGTTGTAATGAAACAAACAAAAATAAAGAAGATACCAAGCCCTGTAAATATCCAGCCAAAGGAAACCACATCTGTATCGCTCAAAAATTCAGTCATCGTGTAGTTGAACAAATTATAGAATCCGTTAATAGTGATATTGTCAGACATTGTTAATCCAAACGGTTGATTTTCAATCAAATGAAAAATTACCTGTAATTACCGTTGTCTGCCACTAGATGGCGCAGGGCCCCGAGTATCACGTGTTTTGGGAAACCAAAGATGGCGTCCTGCGCAGAGCACAGTAGCTGGGAAGGGGCGGCAATGTTCCGGTAGCTTGAAATCAACGGTGAACCTCGGCAAAAGCTGCACAAACAGCCGGCGGGCGAGCGGGTAGCAATCCGCCAGCTCAATATCAACGTTGAGTATCTACAAGAGCTTAACAAACAATTTCGCGGGCGACCCGGCGCCCTGAGGTGGGGGGAGGGGGAGTGCGGCGGGGCGCGCGAGCGGCACGCAGCGCAGGGCGCAGAGCCGAGGGAAGCCGAGGGGGAGGATCGCTCGCGGGCGTGCGCGCACGGCTCTCAATGGCGGGTGTCTGTACCTGGCTACTGGGACACACGCTGAGCGCAGGAGGGAGCTGCGGTTTCTGGTCCCGCTGCGCGGAGCGGAGCGACCAGTGAGGCCGGGCAAACAGCTCCTGGGCCTAGCAAAGCAGCCGGCCCGGCACAGTAAAGGATACTGCGTTGCTCCGAATGGAGGCGTGGGAATAATAATAATTAAAAAAAATGCGTTCTCCGGCTCAATCAGCTTAATTAAAGTTGAGCCGGCTCCACCCGCCTATGAATTTTGAGCAGGAATCTGCTGACCGCAGCAGACTGTGGGATACGAGTGGTTTCAGGTGGCTTGGCTGCCCGGGGTTTTGCCCCACGTGGGAGCGCCAGATGAAGCGGCGAAGATTGGAAATAACCAAAAATAGTCCTTTTATAATTACTCAATTTTAATACAAAGGGAGATAAGGGAACTCACAGAACCAAGGGTCCAACGGAGCAGAAGGAGAGCGCGGGCGAGCGCCAAGAACGGGGCTGCCTTCCGCCCCCAATCCTATTTCAAGGGAATGCTCTCTCGCTGGAGCAGCCACGCCCCTGAACGCAGGGATTGGGCCAGCTGCCCCAACAGTGTTGAATTTTGTCAAATGCTTTTTCGGCATCTAATGAGATGACCATATGGTTTTTTTCCTTCAGTTTATTTATATGATGGATTACATTGATAGATTTTCGTATGTTGAACCAGCCCTGCATCTCTGGAATGAAGCCTACTTGATCGTAGTGGATAATTTTTCTTATGTGTTCTTGGATTCGGTTTGCCAGTATTTTATTGAGAATTTTTGCGTCAATGTTCATGAGTGAGATTGGCCTGTAATTCTCTCTAGGTTGAGTCTTTGTGTGGTTTAGGTATCAGGGTAAATGTAGCTTTGTAGAAGGAATTTGGAAGTGACTCTTGTGTTGCTATATTTTGAAATACCTAAAGGAGTATAGGTATTAGGTCTTCTTGGAAGTTCTGGTAGAATTCCGCATTGAAACCATCTGGTCCTGGGCTCTTTTTGGTAGGGAGGTTTCTGATAACAGTTTCTAATTCTTCGCGAGAAACAGGACTATTTAGAGCATTTACCTGGTCCTGGTGTGCAGTCTTCTACTACTTCTATACCATAAAGGTAAAGAACTTAAAGAAGAAGTCAAAGAAGGTAAAGAAGCAGGTAAAGAAGGTAAAATAGAAGGATAAGAAGGGAAAGAAGTAGGTAAAGAAGGTAAAGGAGAAGTCAAATAAGGTAAAGAAGAAGGTAAAGAAGGCAAAGACAAAGGTAAGGAAGGTAAAGAAGTCAAAGAAGGTAAAGAAGTCAAAGAATCTAAAGAATGTAAAAAATTTAAAGAAGAAGGTAAAAAAGGTAAATAAGAAGATAAAGAAGGTAAAGAAAAAGTCATAGAAGGTAAAGAAGAAGGTAAAGAAGGTAAAGAAGAAGGTAAAGGAGGTAAAGATATAGTTGAAGAGGCAAAGAAATTAAAGAAGAAGAAAACAATATAAAGAAGAAGTCAAGGAAGGTAATGAAGTCAAATATGGTAAAGAAGAAGTCAAAAAAGGTAAAGAAGGGAAAGAACAAGGTAAAGAAGTTTAAGAAGTTAAAAAAGAAGGGAAAGAAGGTGAAGAAGAAGTTAAAGAAGGTAAAGAAGAAGGTAAAGAAGGTCTATCAGAATGTAAAGAAGGGAGGCTTGTCTTTGCTTCTCATGTCCCTGCCTCTCCCAAGCCTTCCCTAGTGTTTTCAGGTGTCCTGCTCCTGTACTAAGGCCATCCACCCAAAGGGATCAGACTCTGGCCTCCAGGGAGGTCTGAGGATTCCTGCAGGGGAGTGTGGGCTCCTTCAGATTATGCTACCAGGTTCGCTGTGTGATATTCCATCCCGCCCTGCCCCCACCTTGGCCCTTTTGTCCGGGCGGCATCCCTGGGCTGCCTGGAATCCCTGATCCTGAGCCCTGAACTTCCATCTGGACTGGTGAGTGAGTGCAGACCCTGGAGCAACCTGCCCTGGAAGATAGCACATACACCCTCCCCCAGCTCCCTCTGCAGGCTTGTCTTTGTTTCTCATGTCCCTGCATCTACCAAGCCTTCCCTAGTGTTTTCAGGTGACCTGCTCCTGTCCTAAGGCCATCCACCCAAAGGGGACAGACTCTGGCCTCCAGGCAGGTCTGGGGATTCCTGCAAGGGAGTGTGGGCTTCTTTAGATTGTGACCCAAGGAATAGGTCCTCCTGTGGCACTGGGGAGATCCAGCCAGTTTCAGTCACAGCAAAGATTGTTCTAGGACACCAAGCGCCTCCAGGCTCCTTTTGAAGGAAGAGATGGGCAGGCGCCAATGCAGGAGCTCCTCCAACAACATGAAAGGCAACATGACATCACCACAATCCAGACATCCTGAAACAAGAAGAATTGAACACCCTACCACAGAAGATATAGAAGAAACCGACCTTAAACAGTACTTTATGAAAATAATAGAGGACCTTAAACAGGAGGTAAAAAACTGCCATAAAGAAATGGAGATGACAAACAAAAAGGTAGATGAAATAAATAAATCTCTCAAAGATACCCAAGAAAAACAAGAAAAAGCAATCAAACAGGTAAGGGAAACAGTACAAGACCTGATATGGAGGTAATGAAGAAAACACGAGCTGAGGGAGGACTGGAAATGGAAACTCTGAATAAACGAACAGAAACTTCAGAGACAAGTATTTCCAACTGAATACAAGAGGTGGAAGAAAGAATCTCGGACTCTGAAGATACTATAGAGGAAATAAATTCACAGATTAAAGAACTAAACAAATCCAAAAAATTCTTAACACAAAACATCCAGGAAATCTGGAACACCATGAACAGACCAAACCTAAGAATAATTGGGGTAGAAGAAGGAGAAGAATTACAACTCAAAGGCCCAGAAAACATATTCAACAAAATTATAGAAGAAAACTTCCCCAACCTAAAGAAGGATGTTCCTATGAAGGTACAAGAAGCCTACAGAACAGCAAATAGACTGGATCAAAAGAAAGCATCCCCACGCCATATAATAATCAAAACACAAAACATACAGAATAAAGAACAGATATTAAGAGCTACACAGGAAAAAGATCAAGTAACATACAAAGGGAAACCTATCAGAATTACACCTGATTTCTCAATGGAAACCATGAAACTCAGAAGAGCTTGGATAGATGTGCTACAGACACTTAGGGAACATGGATGCAAGCCTAGACTACTATACCCAGCAAAGCTTGCATTCACCATTGATTGATGGAGAAATCAAGATATTCCAGGACAAAAACAGGTTTAAACAATAAGTAGCCACAAATCCAGCCTTGCAGAAAGTAATAGAAGGAAAATCACAAACCAAGGAGTCCAACAATGCTCACAAAAACTCAGGCATCTAGCGACCCTTCACCAGCACAACTAGAAGAAGGGAAACACACAAACTCTACTACAAAAAAATTACCGGAGTTAACAACCACTGGTCATTAATATCACTTAATATCAATGGACTCAATTCACCTATAAAAAGGTACAGGCTAAGAGATTGGATACAAAAACAGGATCCAACATTCTGCTGTTTACAAGAAACACACCTCAACCACAAAGACAGACACCTACTCAGAGTAAAGGGTTGGGAAAAGGTTTATCAAGCAAATGGACCTAAGAAACAAGCTGGTGTGGCCATACTAATTTCCAACAAAGTTGACTTCAAATTAAAATTAATCAGAAGAGATGGAAAGGGACACTTTATACTCATAACAGGAAAAATCCTTCAATATGAAGTCTCAATCCTGAATATCTATGCCCCTAATATAAAAGCTCCCACTTATGTAAAAGAAACACTTCTAGAACTCAAGGCAGCCATCAAACTACACACATTAATAGTTGGAGACTTCAACACTCCTCTCTCACCAATGGACAGGTCAATAAGACAGAAACCTAACAGAGAACTGAAAGACTTAATGGAGGTAATGAACCAAATGGACTTAACAGACATCTATAGAACACTCCACCCAAATAGGAAAGAATATACCTTCTTCTCTGTGGCTCATGGAACCTTTTCAAAAATTGACCATTACTTGGTAACAAAGCAAACTTCCACAGTTACAAAAAAATATTAGTAACCACCTGTGTCTTATCGGATCAGCATGGATTAAAATTAGAAATCAACAACAATGCTACCCCCAGAAAGCCCACAAACTCATGGAAACTGAACAGTCAACTACTGAACCACACCTGGGTCCAGGAAGAAATAAAGAAAGAAATTAAAGTCTTTCTTGAATTTAATGAAAACAAAGACACAACATACTCAAACCTATGGGACACAATGAAAGCAGTGCTAACAGGAAAGTTCATAGCACTAAGTACCCACTTAAAGAAAACGGGGAAAGCACTCATTGGTGACTTAACAGCACACCTGAAAGCTCTGGAAAAAAAAGAAGACTCACCTAGGAGAAGTAGAAGACTGCAAACCAGGACCAGGTAAATGCTATATGTATATGCTATATGTATCTGGTATTGATCTAAAAAACTGTCCATTTCTTTTACATTTTCCAATTTTGTGGCATACAGGCTTTTGTAGTTAGATCTAATGATTCTCTGAATTTCCTCTGTGTCTGTGGTTATGTCCCCTTTTTCATTTCTGATATTATTAATTTGTGTGTTCTCTCTCTGCCGTTTGATTAGTTTGGCTAGGGGTTTGTCAATCTTGTTGATTTTTTTCCAAGAACCAGCTTTTTGTTTCATTGATTCTTTGGATTGTTTTCTGTGTCTCTATTTTGTTGATTTCTGCCCTCAGTTTGATAATTTCCAGTCTTCTACTCCTCCTAGGTGAGTCTGCTTCTTTCTTTTCTAGAGCTTTCAGGTATGCTGTTAAGTCTCCAATGTGTGCTTTCTTCGTTTTTTTTTTTTTAAGTGGGCACTTAGTGCTATGAATTTTCCTCTTAGCACTGCTTTCATAGTGTCCCATAAGTTTGAGTATGTTGTGTCTTTATTTTCATTAAATCAAGAAAGACTTTAATTTCTTTTTATATTTCTTCCTTGACCCAGGTGACTGTTCAGTTTCCATGAGTTTGTAGCCTTTCTGGGGGTTATTAATAAGTTTTTGTAACTGTGGAAGTTTGCTTTGTTACCGAGTATGTGGTCAATTTTCGAAAAGGTTCCATGTGCTGCAGAGGAGAAGGTATATTCTTTCCTGTTTGGGTGGAATGTTCTATAGATGTCTGTTAAGTCCATTTGGTTCATTACCTCTATTAAGTCTCTTAATTCTCTGTTAGGTTTCTGTCTGATTGACCTGTCCATTGGTGAGAGAGGAATGTTGAAGTCTCCCACTATCAGTGTGTTTGGTTTGATTGCTGCCTTGAGTTCTAGTAATGTTTCTTTTACATAAGTTGGTGGTTTTGTATTAGGGGCATAGATATTCAGGATTGAGACTTCATTCTGATAGATTTTTCCTGTAATGTGTATAAAGTGTCCCTTTCCATCTCTTCTGATTGACTTTAGTTTGAAGTCAACTTTGTTAGAAATTAGTATGGCCACACCGGCTTGTTTCTTAGGTCCATTTGCTTGATAAACATTTTCCCAACCCTTTACTCTGAGTAGATGTCTGTCTTTGTGGTTGAGGTGTGTTTATTGTAAACAGCAGAATGTTGGATCCTGTTTTTGTATCCAATCTCTTAGCCTGTACCTTTTTATAGGTGAATTGAGTCCATTGATATTAAGTGATATTAATGACCAGTGGTTGTTAACTCCGGTTGTCACTCGTTTTTTTATTTGGTTGTAGAGATTGTGTGTTTCCTTCCTTTGATGATGGAGGAGAGTTATCCGTCTATGTTTCTTTCATTGGTTAATTAATAAAGAAAACTGCCTTGGCCCTTTAAGAGACAGAAAATTAGGTAGGCGGAGTAGACAGAACAGAATGCTGGGTAGTAGGAGTGGGGAGACGCTTCAGGCAGTCTCCATAGGGAGTCTCCATGCTTCTCCTCACCGAGATGGACGCAGGTTAAGATCTCTCCTGGTAAGCCACACCTCGTGGTGCTACACAGATTACTAAATATGGGTTAAAAAAAGATGTGAAAATTAGCCAATAAGAGGCTACAGATAATGGGCCAGGCAATGTTTAAAAGAATACAGTTTCTGTGTAATTATTTTGGGTGTAAAGATAGCTGGTGGTCGGGTGGCGGGACGCAGCCCTGCCGCTTCACACTACAGATTGGCGCTCCAACGTGGTGACTAAATCCACTTAAAAACCTGAGAGGGCTTTAAATAAATGAGAGAGAGAGTTTAACACAGCTTTTTGCTGTTTGCCTGGACATGATGTAGAGAGATCTCCTGTTTCCGCAATAGAGGCAGAAAAAAAAAAAGCTGAGTCATTTTAAAATGCGGCTTCCTGGTGCTGTGCCGCCAATGCAAACTGGCTATAAAGCATTTCAATGGGTTTTATGGACTGGATGTTTGTGTGCCCGCTGGGGATCAGAAAGAAAGTACTCTGAGACCATGCTCTGAGGCAGGAGTGGCTCTGGCTCTGCTCTGCCATGCTAAACTGTGCTGACCTCAGGCAGGTCTATCCTAATTACCATAATAACAGCGCAGTTAAGGTTTAGACTTGGCTGTAAACAGGCAGTACCATATTACCTCTACCTGGCGCAACTTAAGTTTTTAAGAAGTGGTTAACCTTTTAAGAAGTGCTCCTGGATATTAAAAAATTACAGATTCACAATAGGAAAGATTCAGACATAGAAGGCCTTTAAATGGCTCACGTAGGCTTAAAAGAGAGAAAAAGAAAATATAGAGAATAAAGTTAATGCCTTTAAAAAAAGGGTAAAGTGTTTAAAGAGACAGAATAAATTAATTGATAGAGTAAATATAAGCCACGTAAAAATGGAAAATTCACAGAGAGTCTGGATTATGTATTTTATTGTGTTTTCTTTGAAATTTTTGACTGTAAAGGAGCTAAATACAGAGAGACATTTCATTATATGGGCTGCCAGTCTAGACCAAAATGGACATCTTAACGGTATGACTTCAGGATTTGGATCTAAGAACATGATGCTTTGGAAAAGAGTTTCTTCTTTTGTTTTCACAGAGGATGAGACTCTGTGGATTGCTTCTATCCCAATATGGTATGATAGACCACGCCCTCCTGAAAGGTTGCTGTGAACATCTTCAAAAAATTACTTCACTCAACTGCCAACTGAGAGGAACCTGGCACACAGGTTTACACCATGAAAGACCTAAATAACAGAGCCCCCATTCAGCTGGAAGCAGTTTGGAGAGAAAAAACTGCGCCCATTTTCCCAAATATTGCTTATAAATGTTCTTTTACATTTAAAGGGGGAGATGATATAGATATGAATTTGCATTGGTATAGATTTTAAGGTCAATTTTGTTATATGTATATGTATTTCTGATCTTGATTAAGCTATTGTGATTGTCAGTCATTTTAAAAACTGTAATGTATAATTAGGAAATATAGGTTGTTAATGGATAATCATTGATAATAGTTAAGCTTGTAGTCATGTTATTAGATTTTCTAGATATATAGAGATATATTTCAGTTAGATAGACATTCTTCATATCTTTCAAAGACTGCAGAATATGGCATTTGATGTTTTAATAACTTAGGGTTTTTCATGACAATGAGACACGTCTGCTCCTGGCAGCACCAATCTACTTCGAGAGGAAGATGGGCATCGAAGAGGCTACTTATGGAGTTTGTTAGCCATTTGGGCAAGGAACTGCTCTTGGCTGGACTGTTCCATAAACTGGACACAAAGAACCCGCAGAGAGAGGACTGCTGAACTTGCCTAAAGGTGAGATGGTCTTTCGGGGTTCCTGATTCATGAAAGAGTCTGCGAGACATTCTGCAGGACACAGCAGAAAGTGACTGAACTGTCTTTGGAATTTCCTGCTTCATAAAAAAGTCTGCTGGACACTATGGGCCTGAAGGCTGAAGATGGATGCCCCAACGGTACAGAGGAACTTTGGGTGACTGTCTAGGCAGCGAGTTGTCTCTGTCATTTCTAGAGTTTGAAAGTTACAAATGACTTGTTTACTTAGGTAATATTATATCCTTCTGGAGTCTTTGATGGAGTTGAAGAATAAATAGATAGTTATAGATTTCCTTAGTTATGATAAAAGATAAAATAGATTTAAATATTGTAACTGTAATACTTGCTTGATAACTGTTTTGTTATATGTAATTTTGCTATGTTAAAGTTAAAGCCTTTCTTTTTGTTTAAACAGAAAAAGGGGAAATGATGGAGGAGATTTATCTGTCTATGTTTCTTTCATTGGTTAATTAATAAAGAAAACTGCCTTGGCCCTTTAAGAGACAGAAAATTAGGTAGGCGGAGTAGACAGAACAGAATGCTGGGTAGTAGGAGTGGGAAGACGCTTCAGGCAGTCTCCACAGGGAGTCTCCATGCTTCTCCTCTCCGAGATGGATGCAGGTTAAGATCTCTCCTGGTAAGCCACACCTCGTGGTGCTACACAGATTACTAAATATGGGTTAAAAAGATGTGAAAATTAGCCAATAAGAGGCTACAGATAATGGGCCAGGCAATGTTTAAAAGAATACACTTTCCATGTAATTATTTCGGGTGTAAAGCTAGCCGGTGGCCGGGTGGCGGGACGCAGCCCCGCCGCTTCACACTACACTTTGAGATGTGCTGGTGAAGGGTCGCTAGATGTCTGAGTTATTTTGGGCAATGCTGGACTGCTTTGTTTGTGAATTTCCTTCTATTACTTTATTTAAGGCTGGATTTGTGGCTATGTATTGTTTAAATTTGTTTTTATCCTGGAATATTTTGTTTTCTCCATTTATAGTGAATGAAAGCTTGGCTGGGTATAGTAATCTGGGCTTGCATCCATGGTCTCTTAGTTTCTGCAAAACATCTATCCAGGACCTTCTGGATTTAATGGTTTCCATAGAGAAGTCAGATGTTAGTCTGATAGGTTTTCCTTTATATGTTAATTGACCTTTTTCCTTTGCAGCTCTTAATATTCTTTCTTTATTCTGTATGTTTTGTGTTTTGATTATAATATGGCGAGGGGATGATTATTTTTGATCCAGTCTACTTGGTGTTCTGTAAGCTACTTGAACCTTAATAGGAATATCTTGCTTTAGGTTTGGGAAGTTTTCTTCTATAATTTTATTAAATATATTTTCTGAACCATTGAGCTGTAATTCTTCTCCTTCTTCTACACCTATTATTCTTAGGTTTGGTCTTTTTATTGTGTCCCAGATTTCCTGAATGTTCTGTGATGAGAATTTGTTGGATTTGCTGTTTTCTTTGATCAGTGCGTTTATTTTCTCTATGGTATCTTCAGAATCTGAGATTCCTTCTTCTATCTCTTGTATTCTGTTGGTTATGCTTGTTTCTGTAGTATCTGTGCGTTTACATAGATTTTCCATATCCAGTTGAGCCTCGGGTTTTGTTTTCTTCCTTGCCTCCATTTCAGTTTTCAAGTCTTGCACTGTTTCCATTATCTGTTTGATTGTTTTTTCTTGGTTTCCTAGGATATCATTTACGGATTTACTGAATTCTTCAAACTTTTTGTTATTCTTCTCGTCCATTTCCTTAAGGGAGTTTTTCACCTCCTGTTTAAGGGACTCTATTACTTTCATAAAGTCATTTTTTCTACTTCTTCTTGATTAGTTTGTTCAAGTCCTCCTGTTATAAGTTCGCTGGGTTCTGGTGCTTTCATGTTGTTTTTCAAATTGTTGGAGGAATTCTTGCATTGGGCCTGCCCATTTCTTCCTCTGAATAACCCCCTTTGGGTCTTCTTTTAGAAGTTCAATTCACCCCAATGAATTCAATTCACTCACCCCAATGAATGATGGAACTTCTGGTAGATAGTCATGATGGAGGAGAGTTATCTGTCTATGTTTCTTTCATTGGTTAATTAATAAAGAAAACTGCCTTGGCCCTTTAAGAACAGAAAATTAGGTAGGTGGAGTAGACAGAACAGAATTGTGGGAACAAGGAAGTAGAGTTGGAGAGACGCTTCAGGCAGTCACGATAGTGAGTCTCCATGCTGCTCCTCTCCGAGATGGACACAGGTTAAGATCTCTCCTGGTAAGCCACACCTCGTGGTGCTACATAAATTACTAAATATGGGTTAAAGAAAGATATGAGAATTAGCCAATAAGAGGCTAAAACTATGGGCCAGGCAGAGTTTTAAAAGAATACAGTTTCCGTGTAATTATTTTGGGTAAAGCTAGCCGGGTGGCGGGACACAGCCCGCCGCTTCACACTACAGATTGGCGCTCCAACGTGGTGACCAAATCCACGTAAAAACCTGAAAAAGCTTTAAATAAAGGAGAGAGAGAGAGTTTAACACAGCTTTTTGCTATTTGCTAGGACGTGCCATAGAGAGATTTCCTGTTTCGGCAACAGCGGCAGAGAAAAAGCTGAGTCATTTTAAAACGCAGCTTCCTTGTGCTGTGCCGCCAGCACGAACTCTGGCTTTAAAGCATTTCAATGGCTTTTATAGGACTGGATATTTGTGTTCCCGCGTGGGATCGGAAGGAGAGTGCACTGAGACCGGTCCAAAGGCTCAGAGATCCCTGCCTGCACCTGGGCAGATGGCGGAATCAGGCTTAGGCAGGTGGAAGAGCATGGCGGATTCCTGCCACAATACAGAGAGATGTTTTCAGACTGCGCAGTGCTCTGCATGTCAGATTTGGCTGTAACTTGGATGAAAAGAGTTTTTGTGCTGCATGCTCAGTCTCAGAGTTAAAGTGCTGAGTGCGGCTCCTACCTGGCGGCCCCAGAGCTAGTAGAAAATGGTACATCCTCCATTTTGAAATTGGAGAGAGGTGGAGCCAACATCCAGAGCAGCCCGCAGCTCTGCAGCTCAGAGCTGCAACCGATTCAGAGTCACAAGCGGCTCAGCTGGCTCAGCTATGTTGGACTGGGCGTGGCAAGCCTGCAGTACCTGTTTTTGACCTAGGAATGTCACAGCTTAGATTCTTAAGTGTGTAGCGATTTAAAAGCACAAAATAAAAGTGCTCCTGGATAGTAAAAAAATTACAGATTCACAATAGGAAAGATTCAGACATAGAAGGCCTTTAACTGGGTCACAATGTTGGATAAATGTACGTAGGCTTGAGAGCGAAAGAGAAGAAAAAATATAAAAAATAAAGTTAATGCCTTAAAAAAAAGGGTAAAGTTTTTAAAGAGACAGAGTACAGATAGTTATAGATTAAAAGAAGTAAAGTGATAGAGTAAAAATAAGCCACGTAAAAATGGAAAATTCACAGAGAGTCTGGATTATGTATTTTATTGTGTTTTCTTTGAAATTTTTGACTGTAAAGGAGCTAAGTACAGAGAGACATTTCATTATATGGGCTGCCAGGCTAGACCAGAATGGACATCTTAATGGTATGACTTCAGAATTTGGATCTAAGAACATGATGCTTTGGAAAAGAGGGTCTTCTTTTGTTTTCACAGAGGATGACACAGTGTGGATTGCTTCTATCCCAATATGGTATGATAGACCACGCCCTCCTGAAAGGTTGCTGTGAACACCCTCAAAAAATTACTTCGCTCAACTGCCGACTGAGATGAACCTGGCACACAGGTTATACCATGAAAGATCTAAATAACAACGCCCCCATTCAGCAGGAAGCAGTTTGGAGAGAAAAAACTGCGCCCATTTTTCCCAAATATTGTTTATAAATGTTCTTTTACATTTAAAGGGGGAGATGATATAGATATGAATAATTTGCATTGGTATGGATTTTAAGGTCAATTTTGTTATATGTATATGTATTTCTGATCTTGATTAAGCTATTGTGATTGTAGTTCATTTTAAAAACTGTAATGTATAATTATGAAATATAGGTTGTTAATGGATAATCATTGATAATAGTTAAGCTTGTAGTCATGTTATTAGATTTTCTAGATATGTAGAGATATATTTCAGTTAGACATTCTTCACATCTTTCAAAGACTGCAGAATATGGCATTTAATGTTTTAATAACTTAGGGTTTTTCATGACAACGAAACACGTCTGCTCCTGGCAGCACCAATCTACTTCGAGAGGAAGATGGGCATCGAAGAGGCTACTTATGGAGTTTGTTAGCCATTTGGGCAAGGAACTGCTCTTGCCTGGACTGTTGCATAAACTGGACACAGGAACCCACAGAAAGAGGACTGCTGAACTTGCCTAAAGGTGAGATGGCCTTTTGGGGTTCCTGATTCATGGAAGAGTCTGCGAGACGTTCTGCAGGACACAGCAGAAAGTGACTGAACTGTCTTTGGAATTTCCTGCTTCATGAAAAAGTCTGCTGGACACTATGGGCCTGAAGGCTGAAGATGGATGCCCCAACGGTACAGAGGAACTTTGGGTGACTGTCCAGGCAGCGAGTTGTCTCTGTCATTTCTAGAGTTTTATAAGTTACTTATTTCTTGTTTACTTAGGTAGCATTATATCCTTCTGGAGTCTTTGATGGAGTTGAAGAATAAATAGATAGTTATAGCTTTCCTTAGTTATGATAAAAGATAAAATAGATTTAAATATTGTAACTGTAATACTTGCTTGATAACTGTTTTGTTATATGTAATTTTGCTATGTTAAAGTTGAAGCCTTTCTTTTTTGTTTAAACAGAAAAAGGGGAAATGATGGAGGAGAGTTATCTGTCTATGTTTCTTTCATTGGTTAATTAATAAAGAAAACTGCCTTGGCCCTTTAAGAACAGAAAATTAGGTAGGTGGAGTAGACAGAACAGAATTGTGGGAACAAGGAAGTAGAGTTGGAGAGACGCTTCAGGCAGTCACGATAGTGAGTCTCCATGCTGCTCCTCTCCGAGATGGACACAGGTTAAGATCTCTCCTGGTAAGCCACACCTCGTGGTGCTACATAAATTACTAAATATGGGTTAAAGAAAGATATGAGAATTAGCCAATAAGAGGCTAAAACTATGGGCCAGGCAGAGTTTTAAAAGAATACAGTTTCCGTGTAATTATTTTGGGTAAAGCTAGCTGGGTGGCGGGACACAGCCCGCCACTTCACACTACATAGTCAGGTCTACTTGCTGGCCAAACGGCTCACTGTCAAAGGGCTTACCTTGCTGCAGGCAGGCTATTGAAACAGGGGACCTCCCACCGGCCTGGGTGCACTCAATTCTAGGTCCCCGGCGCCCAAACAGGCTGAGCTGTGGAATTTTGTGGCCCCAAAGACGGGAGAATGATCCAGGGAGCTGGTGGTTAATGGGTGCAAACTGGGAAGGGACAGGAAGAGAGAGGCAATATCCAGGGATAATAACCCCTGCACGAAGAGCAGGAAGTGTGTGTTGGGGGGGGGGTTGGGGAATGTCTGTGGTCACACTCCGGGCAGCTGCCACCGTTCAGGCAATAACTCACCCCAATGAATGATGGATCTTCTGCTAGACAGTCAGGTTTCCTT
>NW_024582330.1:0-122543 GCF_903992535.2 Arvicola amphibius
AAAGTACTTACCTTTTAAACTACTGCATTTATTTAAACAGAAATGCACACACCTTCCTTCTATCAATGCTTTACACTGGTAGTTGCAAGTGTTCTCTCTATTGAGAGAAACGCTTGATGCGTTTCTATCTGAAGGTTCTAAAGAAATAAGTACACTTTCAAAGGAAAGTGCTTCAATTTGAACTAAGCATTTAGAGCAGACATGCTTATCTTTCAAAGTGCAGCATGTAGACAGGAAATCAATCACTACATTCCATTCTAACAATGCTTTACACTGTTAGAAGCAAGTGCTTATCTTTTGAGATAAACGCATGTGCGTTTCCATCTCAACCTTCTAAAAAAATAAGTATACTTTCAAAGAAAGTGCTTATCTTTCAAACAACAGCATTTGAACAGAAATGCAAACACACATTCACTTTTAACAATGCTTTACACTGTTATATGCAAGTATTTCTCTTTTGAGAGTAAAGCTTGTGTGTTTCTATCTCAAGTTTCTAAAGAAATAAGTACACTTTCATACGAAAGTGCTTCAATTTCAAACTAAAGAATTTAGACAGAAATGCTTATCTTTCAAGTACAGCATGTAGACAGAAAATCAATTACTCTATTACCATTCGAACAATGCTTTACACTGTTAGGAGCACGTGCTCATCATTTGAGAATAACGCAGTGTGCGTTTTATTGCAACCTTATCAAAAAATAAGTATACTTTCAACATAAAGTACTTAAATTTTAACTAACTGCATTTAAACAGAAATGCAACACACCTTTCCCTTCTATCAATGCTTTACACTGCTATTTGCAAGTGTTCCTCTATTGAGAGAAACGCTTGTGCGTTTCTAGTTGAAGGTTCTAAAGCAATAAGTACACTTTCAAAGGAAAGTGCTTCAATTTGAACTAAAGTATTTAGACAGAAATGCTTATCTTTCAAAATACAGCATGTAGACAGGAAAGCAATACTCCAGTCAATTCTAACAATGCTTTACACTGTTAACTGCAAGTGTTTCTCTTTTGAGAGAAACGCTTGTGTGTTTCTATCTGAAGTTTCTAAAGAAATAAGTACACTTTCAAAGGAAAGTGCTTCAGTTTCAACTAAAGTATTTAGACAGAAATGCTTATCTTTCAAAGTACAACATGTAGACAGAAAAGCAATACTCCAGTCCATTCTAACAATGCTTTACTCTGTTAGAAGCAAGTGTTCGTCTTTTGAGAAAAACACATGTGCGTTTCTATCTCAACCTTCTAAAAAAATAAGTATACTTTCAAAGGAAATTGCTCATCTTTCAAACTACAGCAATTGTAAGGAAAAGCAACACACCATTTACTGCTAACAAGGCTTTACAACTGTTAATTGCAAGTGTTTCTCTTTCGAGAGAAATGCCTGTGTGTTTCTATCTCAAGTTTCTAGAGAAATAAGTACACTTTCAAAGGAAAGTGCTTCAATTTCAACTAAAGCATTTAGACAGACATGCTTATCTTTCAAGGTGCAGCATGTAGACAGAAAACAATACTCCAGTCCATTCTAACAATGCTTTACACTGTTAGAAGCAAGTGCTCGTCTTTTGAGAAAAACCATGTGCGTTTCTATCTCAACCCTTCTAAAAAAATAAGTATACTTTCAAAGGAAAGTGCCTTATCTTTCAAACTACAGCATTTGAACAGAAATGCAACACACCATTCCCTTCTAAACATGCTTTACACTGTTGTTGCAAGTGTTTCTCCTTTTGAGAGAACGCTTGTGTGTTTCTATCTGAAATTTCTAAGAAATAAGTACACTTTCAAAGGAAAGTGCTTTTATTTCAACTAAAGCATTTAGACAGAAATGCTTATCTTTCAAAGTACAGCAAGTAGACAGAAAAGCAATACTACATTCCATTCTAACAATGCTTTACACTGTTAGAAGCAAGTGCTCGTCTTTTGAGAAAAACGCATGTGCGTTTTATTGCAACCTTCTTAAAAAATAAGTATACTTTCAAAAGAAAGTACTTACCTTTTAAACTACTGCATTTAACAGAAATGCAACACACCATTCCCTTCTAACAATGCTTTACACTGTTAGATGCAAGTGTTTCTCTTTTGAGAGAAATGCTTGTGCGTTTCTATCTGAAGTTTGTAAAGAAATAAGTACACTTTCAAAGGAAAGTGCTTCAATTTCAACTTAAGCATTTAGACAGAAATGCTTATCTTTCAAAGTACAGCAAGTAGAAAGAAAAGCAATACTCCAGTCCATTCTAACAATGCTTTACCATGTTAGAGGCAAGTGCTCGTCTTTTAAGAAAAACGCATGTGCGTTTCTATCTCAACCTTCTAAAACAATAAGTATACTTTCAAAGGAAATTGCTTATCTTTCAAACTACAGCATTTGTACAGAAATGCAACACACCATTTGCTGCTAACAATGCTTTACACTGGTAGGAACAAGTACTCATCTTTTGAGAAAAACGCATGTGTGTTTCTATCGCAACCTTCTTAAAAAATAAGTATACTTCCAAAGAAAGTACTTATCTTTAAAACTACGGCATTAAAACAAAAATGCAACATACCATTCCCTTCTAACACTGTTAGTTGCAAGTGTTTCTCTATTGAGAGAAACGCTTGTTGTTTCTATCTCAAATTTCTAAAGAAATAAGTACACTTTCAAAGGACAGTGCTTCAATTTCAACTAAAGCATTTAGACAGAAATGCTTATCTTTCAAAGTACAGCAATGTAGACAGAAAATCAATACTCCAGTCCTTTCTAACAATGCTTTACTAGGTTATAAGCAAGTGCTCGTCTTTTGAGAAAACGCATGTGCGTTTCTATCTCAACCTTCTAAACAATAAGTATACTTTCAAAGGAAATTGCTTATCTTTCAAACTACAGCATTTGTACAGAAATGCAACACACCATTTCCTGCTAACAATGCTTTACACTGGTAGGAACAAGTACTCATCTTTTGAGAAAAACGCATGTGTGTTTCTATCGCAACCTTCTTAAAAAATAAGTATACTTCCAAAGAAAGTACTTATCTTTAAAACTAGAGCATTTAAACAGAAATGCAACTATACCATTCCCTTCAAACAATGCTTTACACTGTTAGTTGCAAGTGTTTCTCTCTGGGAGAAACGCTTGTGTGTTTCTATCTCAAATTTCTAAAGAAATAAGTACACTTTCAAAGGAAAGTGCTTCAATTTCAACTAAAGCATTTAGACAGAAATGCTTATCTTTCAAAGTACAGCAAGCAGACAGAAAAGCAATACTACATTCCATTCTAGCAATGCTTTACACTGTTAGAAGCAAGTGCTCGTCTTTTGAGAAAAACGCATGTGCGTTTCTATCTCAACCTTCTAAAAACATAAGTATACTTTCAAAGGAAAGTGCTTATCTTTCAAACTACAGCATTTGAACAGAAATGCAACACACCATTCCCTGCTAACAATGCTTTACACTTTTAACTGCAAGTGTTTCTCTTTGAGAGAAACGCTTGTTGTTTCTATCTGAAGTTTGTAAAGAAATAAGTACACTTTCAAAGGAAAGTGCTTCAATTTCAACTTAAGCATTTAGACAGAAATGCTTATCTTTCAAAGTACAGCAAGTAGGCAGAAAAGCAATACTCCAGTCCATTCTAACAATGCTTTACCATGTTAGAAGAAAGTGCTCGTCTTTTGAGAAAAACGCATGTGCGTTTCTATCTCAACCTTCTAAAACAATAAGTATACTTTCAAAGGAAATTGCTTATCTTTCAAACTACAGCATTTGTACAGAAATGCAACACACCATTTGCTGCTAACAATGCTTTACACTGGTAGGAACAAGTACTCATCTTTTGAGAAAAACGCATGTGTGTTTCTATCGCAACCTTCTTAAAAAATAAGTATACTTCCAAAGAAAGTACTTATCTTTAAAACTACAGCATTTCAACAGAAATGCAACATACCATTCCCTTCTAACACTGTTAGTTGCAAGTGTTTCTTCTATTGAGAGAAACTGCTTGTGTGTTCTATCTCAATTTATAAAGAAATAAGGTACACTTTTCAAAGGAATGTGCTTCCAATTTCAACCTAACGCATTTAGACAGAAATGCCTTATCTTTCAAAGTACAGCAAGGTAGACGAAAGCAATACTCCATTCCATTCCTAGCCAATGCTTTAACACTGTTAGACGCAACGTGCTCGTCTTTTGAGAAAAACGCATGTGGCGTTTCTATCTCACCCTTCTTAAACAATAAGTATACTTTCAAGGAATTGCTTATCTTCAAACTACAGCATTTGTACAGAAATTGCAACACACCATTTCCCTTGCTAACCAATGCTTTACACTGGTAGGCACAAGTACTCATTCTTTTGATAAAAACGCATGTTGTTTGCTATCGCAACCTTCTTAAAAAATAAGCTTATACTTCCAAAGAAAGTACTTTATTCTTTTAAACTACAGCATTTAAACAGAAATGCAATATACCATTCCCTTCAAACAATGCTTTACACTGTTAGTTGCAAGTGTTTCTCTCTTGGGAGAAACGCTTGTGTGTTTCTATCTCAAATTTCTAAAGAAATAAGTACACTTTCAAAGGAAAGTGCTTCAATTTCAACTAAAGCATTTAGACAGAAATGCTTATCTTTCAAAGTACAGCAAGTAGACAGAAAAGCAATACTACATTCCATTCTAGCAATGCTTTACACTGTTAGAAGCAAGTGCTCGTCTTTTGAGAAAAACGCATGTGCGTTTCTATCTCAACCTTCTAAAAACATAAGTATACTTTCAAAGGAAAGTGCTTATCTTTCAAACTACAGCATTTGAACAGAAATGCAACACACCATTCCCTGCTAACAATGCTTTACACTTTTAACTGCAAGTGTTTCTCTTTGAGAGAAACGCTTGTGTGTTTCTATTTCAAGTTTCTCAAGAAATAAGTACACTTTCAAAGGAATGTGCTTCAATTTCAACTAAAGCATTTAGACAGAAATGCTTATCTTTCAAAGTCCAGCTTGTAGACAGAAAAGCAATACTAAATTCCCTTCTAACAATGCTTTCCACTATTAGCACCAAAGGCTTGTCTTTTGAGAAAAACACATGTGTGTTTCTATTGCAACCTTCTTAAAAAATAAGTATACTTCCAAAAGAAAGTATACTATATTACATTCTAACAATGCTTTACACTGTTAGCAAGTGCTCATCTTTTGAGAAAAACGCATGTGCGTTTCTATCTCAACCTTCTAAAAAAATAAGTATACTCTAATAAAAAAGTGCTAATCTTTTAAACTACAGCATTTGAACAGAAATGCAACACACCATTCCTTTCTAACAATGCTTTACACTGTTAGTTGCAAGTGTTTCTCTTTGAGAAAGATTTGTGTGTTTCTATCTGAAGTTTCTAGAAAAATAAGTACACTTTCAAAGGAAAATGCTTCAATTTCAACTAAAGAATTTAGACAGAAATGCTTATCTTTCAAAGTACAGCATGTACACAGAAAAGCAATACTCCAGTCCTTTCTAACAATGCTTTACACTGTTAGAAGCAAGTGCTCGTCTTTTGAGAAAAACGCATGTGCGTTTCTATCTCAACCTTCTAAAAACATAAGTATACTTTCAAAGGAAAGTCCTTATCTTTCAAACTACAGCATTTGAACAGAAATGCAACACAACCATTTCCTGGCTAACAATGCTTTACACTGGTAGGAATCAAGTGACACATCTTTTGAGAAAAACGCATGTGCGTTTCTATCTCAACCTTCTAAAAAAATAAGTATACTTTCATAAGAAAGTGCTTATCTTTAAAACTACAGCATTTGAACAGAAATGCAACACACCATTCCCTTCTAACAATGCTTTACACTGTTAGTTGCAAGTGTTTCTCTTTTGAGAGAAACGCTTGTGTGTTTCTATCTCAAATTTCTAAAGAAATAAGTACACTTTCAAAGGAAAGTGCTTCAATTTCAACTAAAGCATTTAGACAGAAATGCTTATCTTTCAAAGTACAGCATGTAGACAGAAAATCAATACTATATTACATTCTAACAATGCTTTATACTGTTAGGAGCAAGTGCTCATCTTTTGAGAATAACGCATGTGCGTTTCTATTGCAACCTTCTTAAAAAATAAGTATACTTTCAAAAGCAAAGTACTTAATCTTTAAACTACTGCCATTTAAACAGAAATGCAACACACCTTTCCCTTCTCTCAATGCTTTACACTGTTAGTTGCAAGTGTTTCTCTATTGAGAGAACGCTTGTTGCTTTTCTATCTGAAGGTTCTAAGGAATAAGTACACTTTCAAGGAAAGTGCTTCAATTTGAACTAAAGCATTTAGACAGACATGCTTATCTTTCAAAGTGCAGCATGTAGACAGAAAATCAATACTACATTCCATTCTAACAAAGCTTTACACTGTTGGAACCAAGTGCTCTTCTTTTGAGAAAAACACATGAGCGTTTCTATCTCAACCTTCTAAAAATATAAGTATACGTTAAAAAGGAAAGTGCAACCCACCCATTTCCGGCTAACAATGCTTTACACTGGTAGGAACAAGTACACATCTTTTGATAAAAACGCATGTGCGTTTCTATCTCAACCTTCTAAAAAAATAAGTATACTTTCATAAGAAAGTGCTTATCTTTTAAACTACAGCATTTGAACAGAAATGCAACACACCATTCCCTTCTAACAATGCTTTACACTGTTATCTGCAAGTGTTTCTCTTTTGAGAGAAACGCTTCTGTGTTTCTATCTCAAATTTCTAAAGAAATAAGTACACTTTCAAGGAAAGTGCTTCAATTTCAACTATAGCATTTAGACAGAAATGCTTATCTTTCAAAGTATAGCTTGGAGACAGAAAATCAATACTACATTCCATTCTAACAATGCTTTACACTCATAGAAGCAAGTGCTCGTCTTTTGAGAAAAACGCATGTGCGTTTCTATCTCAACCTTCTAAAAACATAAGTATACTTTCAAAGGAAAGTCCTTATCTTTCAAACTACAGCATTTGAACAGAAATGCAACACACCATTTCCGGCTAACAATGCTTTACACTGGTAGGAACAAGTACACATCTTTTGAGAAAAACGCATGTGCGTTTCTATCTCAACCTTCTAAAAAAATAAGTATACTTCCAAAGAAAGTACTTATCTTTTAAACTAGCAGCATTAAACAGAAATGCAACACACCATTCCCTTCTAACAATGCTTTACACTGTTAGTTGCAAGTGTTTCTCTTTTAAGAGAAATGCTTGTGCTTTTCTATCTGAAGGTTCTAAAGAAATAAGTATACTTTCAAAGGAAAGTTCTTAAATTTCAACTTAAGCATTTAGACAGAAATGCTTATCTTTCAAAGTACAGCATGAAGACAGAAAAGCAATACTCCAGTCCATTCTAACAATGCTTTACTCTGTTAGAAGCAAGTGCTCGTCTTTTGAGAAAAACGCATGTGCCTTTCTATCTCTCCCTTCTAAGAAATAAGTATACTTTCAAAGGAAAGTGCTTATCTTTCAAACTACAGCATTTGAACAGAAATGCAACACACCATTCCCTGCTAACAATTCTTTACACTGTTAGGAACAAATGCTCATCTTTTGAGAAAAACGCATGTGCGTTTCTATCGCAACCTTCTTAAAAAAAAAAGTATACTTCCAAAGAAAATACTTATCTTTAAACTACAGCATTTGAACAGAAATGCAACACACCATCCCCTTCTAACAATGCTTTACACTGTTAGAAGCAAGTGCTCGTCTTTTGAGAAAAACGCATGTGCGTTTCTATCTCAACCTTCTAAAAACATAAGTATACTTTCAAAGGAAAGTCCTTATCTTTCAAACTACAGCATTTGAACAGAAATGCAACACACCATTCCCTTCTAACAATGCTTTACACTGTTAACTGCAAGTGTTTCTCTTTGAGAGAAACGCTTGTGTGTTTCTATTTCAAGTTTCTAAAGAAATAAGTACACTTTCAAAGGAAAGTGCTTCAATTTCAACTAAAGCATTTAGACAGAAATGCTTATCTTTCAAAGTACAGCATGTAGACAGAAAATCAATACTACATTCCATTCTAACAATGCTTTACACTGTTAGGAGCAAGTGCTCATCTTTTGAGAATAACGCATGTGCGTTTCTATTGCAACCTTCTTAAAAAATAAGTATACTTTCAAAAGAAAGTACTTAAATTTTAAACTACTGCATTTAAACAGAAATGCAACACACCATTCTCTGCTAACAATTCTTTACACTGTTAGTTGCAAGTGTTTTCTCTATAGAGAGAAATGCTTGTGCTTTTCTATCTGAAGGTTCTAAAGAAATAAGTATACTTTCAAAGGAAAGTGCTTATCTTTCAAACTACAGCATTTGAACAGAAATGCAACACACCATTCCCTGCTAACAATTCTTTACACTGTTAGGAACAAGTGCTCATCTTTTGAGAAAAACGCATGTGCGTTTCTATCGCAACCTTCTTAAAAAAAAAGTATACTTCCAAAGAAAATACTTATCTTTTAAACTACAGCATTTGAACAGAAATGCAACACACCATCCCCTTCTAACAATGCTTTACACTGTTAGAACCAAGTGCTCGTCTTTTGAGAAAAACGCATGTGCGTTTCTATCTCAACCTTCTAAAAACATAAGTATACTTTCAAAGGAAAGTGCTTATCTTTCAAACTACAGCATTTGAACAGAAATGCAACACACCATTCCCTGCTAACAATGCTTTACACTGTTAACTGCAAGTGTTTCTCTTTGAGAGAAACGCTTGTGTGTTTCTATTTCAAGTTTCTCAAGAAATAAGTACAATTTCAAAGGAAAGTGCTTATCTTTCAAACTACAGCATTTGAACAGAAATGCAACACACCATTCCCTGCTAACAATTCTTTACATTGTTAGGAACAAGTGCTCATCTTTTGAGAAAAACGCATGTGCGTTTCTATCGCAACCTTCTTAAAAAAAAAGTATACTTCCAAAAAAATACTTAACTTTTAAACTACAGCATTTGAACAGAAATGCAATACACCATCCCCTTCTAACAATGCTTTACACTGTTAGAACCAAGTGCTCGTCTTTTGAGAAAAACGCATGTGCGTTTCTATCTCAACCATTCTAAAAAATAAGTATACTTCAAAGGAAAGTCCTTATCTTTAAAACTACAGCATTTAAACAGAAATGCAACAACCATTCCCTTCTATCAATGCTTTACACTGTTAGTTGCAAGTGTTTCTCTATTGAGAGAAACGCTTGTGTGTTTCTATTTCAAGTTTCTCAAGAAATAAGTACACTTTCAAAGGAAAGTGCTTCAATTTCAACTAAAGCATTTAGACAGAAATGCTTATCTTTCAAAGTACAGCATGTAGACAGAAAAGCAATACTATATTACATTCTAACAATGCTTTACACTGTTAGAAGCAAGTGCTCATCTTTTGAGAAAAACGCATGTGCGTTTCTATCTCAACCTTCTAAAAAACATAAGTATACTTTCAAAGGAAAGTGCTTATCTTTCAAACTACAGCATTTGAACAGAAATGCAACACACCATTCCCTGCTAACAATGCTTTACACTGTTAACTGCAAGTGTTTCTCTTTGAGAGAAACGCTTGTGTGTTTCTATTTCAAGTTTCTCAAGAAATAAGTACACTTTCAAAGGAAAGTGCTTCAATTTCAACTAAAGCATTTAGACAGAAATGCTTATCTTTCAAAGTACAGCATGTAGACAGAAAATCAATACTATATTACATTCTAACAATGCTTTACACTGTTAGGAGCAAGTGCTCATCTTTGAGAATAACGCATGTGCGTTTCTATTGCAACCTTCTTAAAAAATAAGTATACTTTCAAAAGAAAGTACTTACCTTTTAAACTACTGCATTTAAACAGAAATGCAACACACCTTTCCCTTCTATCAATGCTTTACACTGTTAGTTGCAAGTGTTTCTCTATTGAGAGAAACGCTTGTGTGTTTCTATCTCAAATTTCTAAAGAAATAAGTACACTTTCAAAGGAAAGTGCTTCAATTTCAACTAAAGCATTTAGACAGAAATGCTTATCTTTCAAAGTACAGCATGTAGACAGAAAATCAATACTATATTACATTCTAACAATGCTTTACACTGTTAGGAGCAAGTGCTCATCTTTTGAGAAAACGCATGTGCGTTTCTATCTCAACCTTCTAAAAACATAAGTATACTTTCAAAGGAAAGTGCTTATCTTTCGAACTACAGCATTTGAACAGAAATGCAACACACCATTCCCTGCTAACAATGCTTTACACTGTTAACTGCAAGTGTTTCTCTTTGAGAGAAACGCTTGTGTGTTTCTATTTCAAGTTTCTCAAGAAATAAGTACACTTTCAAAGGAAAGTGCTTCAATTTCAACTAAAGCATTTAGACAGAAATGCTTATCTTTCAAAGTACAGCATGTAGACAGAAAATCAATACTATATTACATTCTAACAATGCTTTACACTGTTAGGAGCAAGTGCTCATCTTTTGAGAATAACGCATGTGCATTTCTATTGCAACCTTCTTAAAAAAAAAGTATACTTTCAGAAGAAAGTACTTGAATTTTAAACTACTGCATTTAAACAGAAATGCAACACAAATTTCCATTCTATCAATGCTTTACACTGTTAGTTGCAAGTGTTTCTCTATTGAGAAAAAAGCTTGTGCGTTTCTATCTGAAGGTTCTAAAGAAATAAGTACACTTTCAAAGGAAAGTGCTTCAATTTGAACTAAAGCATTTAGACAGACATGCTTATCTTTCAAAGTACAGCATGAAGACAGAAAAGCAATACTCCAGTCCATTCTAACAATGCTTTACTCTGTTAGAAGCAAGTGCTCGTCTTTTGAGAAAAACGCATGTGCGTTTCTATCTCAACTTTCTAAAGACATAAGTATACTTTCAAAGGAAAGTGCTTATCTTTCAAACTACAGCATTTGAACAGAAATGCAACACACCATTTGCTGCTAACAATGCTTTACAACTGTTAATTGCAAGTGTTTCTCTTTTGAGAGAAATGCCTGTGTGTTTCTATCTCAAGTTTCTAAAGAAATAAGTACACTTTCAAAGGAAAGTGCTTCAATTTCAACTAAAGCATTTAGACAGACATGCTTATCTTTCAAAGTACAGCATGTAGACAGAAAATCAATACTACATTCCATTCTAACAATGCTTTACACTGTTAGAAGCAAGTGCTCGTCTTTTGAGAAAAACGCATGTGCGTTTCTATCTCAACCTTTTAAAACATAAGTATACTTCCAATGGAAAGTCCTTATCTTTCAAACTACAACATTTGAACAGAAATGCAACACAGCATTCCCTGGTAACAATGCTTTACACTGTTAATTGCAAGTATTTCTCTTTTGAGAGTAACGGTTGTGTGTTTCTATCTCAAATTTCTAAAGAAATAAGTACACTTTCAACGAATGTGCTTCAATTTCAACTAAAGCATTTAGACAGACATGCTTATCTTTCAAAGTGCAGCATGTAGACAGAAAATAAATACTACATTAAATTCTAACGATGCTTAAGTGCTCGTCTTTTGAGAAAAACGCATGTGCGTTTCTATCTCAACCTTCTAAAAACATGAGTATACTTTCAAAGGAAAGTCCTTATCTTTCAAACTACAGCATTTGAACAGAAATGCAACACACCATTCCCTGCTAACAATGCTTTACACTGTTAATTCAAGTATTTCTCTTTTGAGAGTAACGCTTGTGTGTTTCTATCTCAAATTTCTAAAGAAATAAGTACACTTTCAACGAATGTGCTTCAATTTCAACTAAAGCATTTAGACAGACATGCTTATCCTTCAAAGTGCAGCATGTAGACAGAAAATAAATACTACATTAAATTCTAACAATGCTTTACACTGTTAGAAGCAAGTGCTCGTCTTTTGAGAAAAACGCATGTGCGTTTCTATCTCAAACTTCTAAAAACATGAGTATACTTTCAAAGGAAAGTCCTTATCTTTCAAACTACAGCATTTGTACAGAAATGCAACACACCATTTCCTGCTAACAATGCTTTACACTGGTAGGAACAAGTACTCATCTTTTGAGAAAAACGCATGTGCGTTTCTATCTCAACCTTCTAAAAACATGAGTATACTTTCAAAGGAAAGTCCTTATCTTTAAAACTACAGCATTTCAACAGAAATGCAATATACCATTCCCTTCAAACAATGCTTTACACTGTTAGTTGCAAGTGTTTCTCTCTTGGGAGAAACGCTTGTGTGTTTCTATCTCAAATTTCTAAAGAAATAAGTACACTTTCAAAGGAAAGTGCTTCAATTTCAACTAACGCATTTAGACAGAAATGCTTATCTTTCAAAGTACAGCAAGTAGACAGAAAATCAATACTACATTCCATTCTAGCAATGCTTTACACTGTTAGAAGCAAGTGCTCGTCTTTTGAGAAAAACGCATGTGCGTTTCTATCTCAACCTTCTAAAAACATAAGTATACTTTCAAAGGAAAGTGCTTGTCTTTCAAACTACAGCATTTGAACAGAAATGCAACACACCATTCCCTGCTAACAATGCTTTACACTTTTAACTGCAAGTGTTTCTCTTTGAGAGAAACGCTTGTGTGTTTCTATTTCAAGTTTCTCAAGAAATAAGTACACTTTCAAAGGAATGTGCTTCAATTTCAACTAAAGCATTTAGACAGAAATGCTTATCTTTCAAAGTACAGCATGTAGACAGAAAAGCAATACTATATTACATTCTAACAATGCTTTACACGGTTAGGAGCAAGTGCTCATCTTTGGAGAATAACGCATGTGCGTTTCTATTGCAACCTTCTTAAAAAATAAGTATACTTTCAAAAGAAAGTACTTACCTTTTAAACTACTGCATTTAAACAGAAATGCAACACACCTTTCCCTTCTATCAATGCTTTACACTGGTAGTTGCAAGTGTTTCTCTATTGAGAGAAACGCTTGAGCGTTTCTATCTGAAGGTTCTAAAGAAATAAGTACACTTTCAAAGGAAAGTGCTTCAATTTGAACTAAAGCATTTAGAGAGAAATGCTTATCTTTCAAAATACAGCATGTAGACAGGAAAGCAACACTCCAGTCCATTCTAACAATGCTTTACACTGTTAGAAGCAAGTGCTTATCTTTTGAGGTAAACGCATGTGCGTTTCCATCTCAACCTTCTAAAAAAATAAGTATACTTTCAAAGGAAAGTGCTTATCTTTCAAACAACAGCATTTGAACAGAAATGCAACACACCATTCACTTTTAACAATGCTTTACACTGTTAATTGCAAGTATTTCTCTTTTGAGAGTAACGCTTGTGTGTTTCTATCTCAAATTTCTAAAGAAATAAGTACACTTTCAACGAAAGTGCTTCAATTTCAACTAAAGCATTTAGACAGAAATGCTTATCTTTCAAAGTACAGCATGTAGACAGAAAATCAATACTATATTACATTCGAACAATGCTTTACACTGTTAGGAGCAAGTGCTCATCATTTGAGAAAAACGCATGTGCGTTTTATTGCAACCTTCTTAAAAAATAAGTATACTTTCAAAAGAAAGTACTTAAATTTTAAACTACTGCATTTAAACAGAAATGCAACACACCTTTCCCTTCTATCAATGCTTTACACTGCTATTTGCAAGTGTTCCTCTATTGAGAGAAACGCTTGTGCGTTTCTAGTTGAAGGTTCTAAAGCAATAAGTACACTTTCAAAGGAAAGTGCTTCAATTTGAACTAAAGCATTTAGACAGAAATGCTTATCTTTCAAAATACAGCATGTAGACAGGAAAGCAATACTCCAGTCAATTCTAACAATGCTTTACACTGTTAACTGCAAGTGTTTCTCTTTTGAGAGAAACGCTTGTGTGTTTCTATCTGAAGTTTCTAAAGAAATAAGTACACTTTCTAAGGAAAGTGCTTCAATTTCAACTAAAGTATTTAGTCAGAAATGCTTATCTTTCAAAGTACAACATGTAGACAGAAAAGCAATACTCCAGTCCATTCTAACAATGCTTTACTCTGTTAGAAGCAAGTGTTCGTCTTTTGAAAAAAACACATGTGCGTTTCTATCTCAACCTTCTAAAAAAATAAGTATACTTTCAAAGGAAATTGCTTATCTTTCAAACTACAGCATTTGTACAGAAAAGCAACACACCATTTGCTGCTAACAAGGCTTTACAACTGTTAATTGCAAGTGTTTCTCTTTTGAGAGAAATGCCTGTGTGTTTCTATCTCAAGTTTCTAAAGAAATAAGTACACTTTCAAAGGAAAGTGCTTCAATTTCAACTAAAGCATTTAGACAGACATGCTTATCTTTCAAAGTGCAGCATGTAGACAGAAAAGCAATACTACATTCCATTCTAACAATGCTTTACACTGTTAGAAGCAAGTGCTCGTCTTTTGAGAAAAACGCATGTGCGTTTCTATCTCAACCTTCTAAAAACATAAGTATACTTTCAAAGGAAAGTCCTTATCTTTCAAACTACAGCATTTGAACAGAAATGCAACACACCATTCCCTGGTAACAATGCTTTACACTGTTAATTGCAAGTATTTCTCTTTTGAGAGTAACGCTTGTGTGTTTCTATCTCAAATTTCTAAAGAAATAAGTACACTTTCAACGAATGTGCTTCAATTTCAACTAAAGCATTTAGACAGACATGCTTATCTTTCAAAGTGCAGCATGTAGACAGAAAATAAATACTACATTAAATTCTAACAATGCTTTACACTGTTAGAAGCAAGTGCTCGTCTTTTGAGAAAAACGCATGTGCGTTTCTATCTCAACCTTCTAAAAACATAAGTATACTTCCAAAGGAAAGTCCTTATCTTTCAAACTACAGCATTTGAATAGAAATGCAACACACCATTTCCGGCTAACAATGCTTTACACTGTTAGTTGCAAGTGTTTCTCTTTTGAGAAAGAGCTGTGTGTTTCTATCTGAAGTTTCTAAAAAAATAAGTACACTTTCAAAGGAAAATGCTTCAATTTCAACTAAAGAATTCAGACAGAAATGCTTATCTTTCAAAGTACAGCATGTAGGCAGAAAAGCAATACTCCAGTCCATTCTAAAAATGCTTTACACTGTTAGAAGCAAGTGCTCGTCTTTTGAGAAAAACGCATGTGCCTTTCTATCTCAACCTTCTAAAAAAATAAGTATACTTTCATAAGAAAGTGCTTATCTTTTAAACTACAGCATTTGAACAGAAATGCAACACACCATTTCCTGCTAACAATGCTTTACACTGGTAGGAACAAGTACTCATCTTTTGAGAAAAACGCATGTGTGTTTCTATAGCAACCTTCTTAAAAAATAAGTATACTTCCAAAGAAAGTACTTATCTTTTAAACTACAGCATTTAAACAGAAATGCAATATACCATTCCCTTCAAACAATGCTTTACACTGTTAGTTGCAAGTGTTTCTCTCTTGGGAGAAACGCTTGTGTGTTTCTATCTCAAATTTCTAAAGAAATAAGTACACTTTCAACGAATGTGCTTCAATTTCAACTAAAGCATTTAGACAGACATGCTTATCTTTCAAAGTGCAGCATGTAGACAGAAAATAAATACTACATTAAATTCTAACAATGCTTTACACTGTTAGAAGCAAGTGCTCGTCTTTTGAGAAAAACGCATGTGCGTTTCTATCTCAACCTTCTAAAAACATAAGTATACTTTCAAAGGAATGTCCTTATCTTTCAAACTACAGCATTTGTACAGAAATGCAACACACCATTTCCTGCTAACAATGCTTTACACTGGTAGGAACAAGTACTCATCTTTTGAGAAAAACGCATGTGTGTTTCTATCGCAAACTTCTTAAAAAATAAGTATACTTCCAAAGAAAGTACTTATCTTTAAAACTACAGCATTAAAACAAAAATGCAACATACCATTCCCTTCTAACACTGTTAGTTGCAAGTGTTTCTCTATTGAGAGAAACGCTTGTGTGTTTCTATCTCAAATTTCTGAAGAAATAAGTACACTTTCAAAGGACAGTGCTTCAATTTCAACTAAAGCATTTAGACAGAAATGCTTATCTTTCAAAGTACAGCAAGTAGACAGAAAATCAATACTCCAGTCCATTCTAACAATGCTTTACTAGGTTAGGAGCAAGTGCTCGTCTTTTGAGAATAACGCATGTGCGTTTCTATCTCAACCTTCTAAAAACATAAGTATACTTTCAAAGGAAAGTGCTTATCTTTCAAACTACAGCATTCGAAAAGAAATGCAACAGACCATTCCCTGCTAACAATGCTTTACACTTTTAACTGCAAGTATTTCTCTTTTGAGAGTAACGCTTGTGTGTTTCTATCTCAAATTTCTAAAGAAATAAGTACACTTTCAACGAATGTGCTTCAATTTCAACTTAAGCATGTAGACAGAAATGCTTATCTTTCACTGTACAGCATGTAGACAGAAAAGCAATACTCCAGTCCATTCTAACAATGCTTTACACTGTTATCTGCAAGTGTTTCTCTTTTGAGAAAAACGCATGTGCGTTTCTATCTCAAATTTCTAAAGAAATAAGTATACTTTCAAAGGAAATTGCTTATCTTTCAAACTACAGCATTTGTACAGAAATGCAACACACCATTTCCTGCTAACAATGCTTTACACTGGTAGGAACAAGTACTCATCTTTTGAGAAAAACGCATGTGTGTTTCTATCGCAACCTTCTTAAAAAATAAGTATACTTCCAAAGAAAGTACTTATCTTTAAAACTACAGCATTTCAACAGAAATGCAATATACCATTCCCTTCAAACAATGCTTTACACTGTTAGTTGCAAGTGTTTCTATCTTGGGAGAAACGCTTGTGTGTTTCTATCTCAAATTTCTAAAGAAATAAGTACACTTTCAAAGGAATGTGCTTCAATTTCAACTAAAGCATTTAGACAGAAATGCTTATCTTTCAAAGTACAGCAAGTAGACAGAAAAGCAATACTACATTCCATTCTAACAATGCTTTACACTGTTAGAAGCAAGTGCTCGTCTTTTGAGAAAAACGCATGTGCGTTTCTATCTCAACCTTCTAAAAACATAAGTATACTTTCAAAGGAAAGTGCTTATCTTTCAAACTACAGCATTTGAACAGAAATGCAACACACCATTCCCTGCTAACAATGCTTTACACTGGTAGGAACAAGTACTCATCTTTTGAGAAAAACGCATGTGTGTTTCTATCGCAACCTTCTTAAAAAATAAGTATACTTCCAAAGAAAGTACTTATCTTTAAAACTAGAGCATTTAAACAGAAATGCAATATACCATTCCCTTCAAACAATGCTTTACACTGTTAGTTGCAAGTGTTTCTCTCTTGGGAGAAACGCTTGTGTGTTTCTATCTCAAATTTCTAAAGAAATAAGTACACTTTCAAAGGAAAGTGCTTCAATTTCAACTAAAGCATTTAGACAGAAATGCTTATCTTTCAAAGTACAGCAAGTAGACAGAAAAGCAATACTACATTCCATTCTAGCAATGCTTTACACTGTTAGAAGCAAGTGCTCGTCTTTTGAGAAAAACGCATGTGCGTTTCTATCTCAACCTTCTAAAAACATAAGTATACTTTCAAAGGAAAGTGCTTATCTTTCAAAACTACAGCATTTGAACAGAAATGCAACACACCATTCACTGCTAACAATGCTTTACACTTTTAACTGCAAGTGTTTCTCTTTGAGAGAAACGCTTGTGTGTTTCTATTTCAAGTTTCTCAAGAAATAAGTACACTTTAAAGGAATGTGCTTCAATTTCAACTAAAGCATTTAGACAGAAATGCTTATCTTTCAAAGTACAGCATGTAGACAGAAAAGCAATACTATATTACATTCTAACAATGCTTTGCACGATTAGGAGCAAGTGCTCATCTTTGGAGAATAACGCATGTGTGTTTCTATTGCAACCTTCTTAAAAAATAAGTATACTTTCAAAAGAAAGTATACTATATTACATTCTAACAATGCTTTACACTGTTAGCAAGTGCTCATCTTTTGAGAAAAACGCATGTGCGTTTCTATCTCAACCTTCTAAAAAAATAAGTATACTCTAATAAAAAAGTGCTAATCTTTTAAACTACAGCATTTGAACAGAAATGCAACACACCATTCCTTTCTAACAATGCTTTACACTGTTAGTTGCAAGTGTTTCTCTTTTGAGAAAGATTTGTGTGTTTCTATCTGAGGTTTCTAGAAAAATAAGTACACTTTCAAAGGAAAATGCTTCAATTTCAACAAAAGAATTTAGACAGAAATGCTTATCTTTCAAAGTACAGCATGTACACAGAAAAGCAATACTCCAGTCCATTCTAACAATGCTTTACTCTGTTAGAAGCAAGTGCTCGTCTTTTGAGAAAAACGCATGTGCCTTTCTATCTCTCCCTTCTAAGAAAATAAGTATACTTCCAAAGAAAATACTTATCTTTTAAACTACAGCATTTGAACAGAAATGCAACACACCATCCCCTTGTAACAATGCTTTACACTGTTAGAAGCAAGTGCTCGTCTTTTGAGAAAAACGCATGTGTGTTTCCATCTCAACCTTCTAAAAAAATAAGTATACTTTCAAAGGAAAGTGCTTATCTTTCAAACAACAGCATTTGAACAGAAATGCAACACACCATTCACTTTTAACAATGCTTTACACTGTTAATTGCAAGTATTTCTCTTTTGAGAGTAAGGCTTGTGTGTTTCTATTTCAAGTTTCTCAAGAAATAAGTACACTTTCAAAGGAAAGTGCTTCAATTTCAACTAAAGCATTTAGACAGAAAGGCTTATCTTTCAAAGTACAGAATGTAGACAGAAAATCAATACTATATTACATTCTAACAATGCTTTATACTGTTAGGAGCAAGTGCTCATCTTTTGAGAATAACGCATGTGCGTTTCTATTGCAACCTTCTTAAAAAATAAGTATACTTTCAAAACAAAGTACTTAAATTTTAAACTACTGCATTTAAACAGAAATGCAACACACCTTTCCCTTCTCTCAATGCTTTACACTGTTAGTTGCAAGTGTTTCTCTATTGAGAGAAACGCTTGTGCTTTTCTATCTGAAGGTTCTAAAGGAATAAGTACACTTTCAAAGGAAAGTGCTTCAATTTGAACTAAAGCATTTAGACAGACATGCTTATCTTTCAAAGTGCAGCATGTAGACAGAAAATCAATACTACATTCCATTCTAACAAAGCTTTACACTGTTGGAACCAAGTGCTCTTCTTTTGAGAAAAACACATGAGCGTTTCTATCTCAACCTTCTAAAAATATAAGTATACGTTAAAAGGAAAGTGCAACACCCCATTTCCGGCTAACAATGCTTTACACTGGTAGGAACAAGTACACATCTTTTGATAAAAACGCATGTGCGTTTCTATCTCAACCTTCTAAAAAAATAAGTATACTTTCATAAGAAAGTGCTTATCTTTTAAACTACAGCATTTGAACAGAAATGCAACACACCATTCCCTTCTAACAATGCTTTACACTCTTAATTGCAACTATTTCTCTTTTGAGAGAAACGCTTGTGTGTTTCTATCTCAAATTTCTAAAGAAATAAGTACACTTTCAAGGAAAGTGCTTCAATTTCAACTATAGCATTTAGACAGAAATGCTTATCTTTCAAAGTATAGCTTGGAGACAGAAAATCAATACTACATTCCGTTCTAACAATGCTTTACACTCATAGAAGCAAGTGCTCGTCTTTTGAGAAAAACGCATGTGCGTTTCTATCTCAACCTTCTAAAAACATGAGTATACTTTCAAAGGAAAGTCCTTATCTTTCAAACTACAGCATTTGAACAGAAATGCAACACACCATTTCCGGCTAACAATGCTTTACACTGGTAGGAACAAGTACACATCTTTTGAGAAAAACGCATGTGCGTTTCTATCTCAACCTTCTAAAAAAATAAGTATACTTTCATAAGAAAGTGCTTATCTTTTAAACTGCAGCATTAAACAGAAATGCAACACACCATTCCCTTCTAACAATGCTTTACACTGTTAGTTGCAAGTGTTTCTCTTTTAAGAGAAATGCTTGTGCTTTTTTATTTGAAGGTTCTAAAGAAATAAGTATACTTTCAAAGGAAAGTTCTTAAATTTCAACTTAAGCATTTAGACAGAAATGCTTATCTTTCAAAGTACAGCATGTTGACAGAAAAGCAATACTCCAGTCCATTCTAACAATGCTTTACTCTGTTAGAAGCAAGTGCTCGTCTTTTGAGAAAAACGCATGTGCCTTTCTATCTCTCCCTTCTAAGAAAATAAGTATACTTTCAAAGGAAAGTGCTTAATTTCAAACTACAGCATTTGAACAGAAATGCAAAACACCATTCCCTGCTAACAATTCTTTACACTGTTAGGAACAAGTGCTCATCTTTTGAGAAAAACGCATGTGCGTTTCTATCGCAACCTTCTTTAAAAAAAAGTATACTTCCAAAGAAAATACTTATCTTTTAAACTACAGCATTTGAACAGAAATGCAACACACCATCCCCTTCTAACAATGCTTTACACTGTTAGAAGCAAGTGCTCGTCTTTTGAGAAAAACGCATGTGCGTTTCTATCTCAACCTTCTAAAAACATAAGTATACTTTCAAAGGAAAGTGCTTATCTTTCAAACTACAGCATTTGAACAGAAATGCAACACACCATTCCCTGCTAACAATGCTTTACACTGTTAACTGCAAGTGTTTCTCTTTGAGAGAAACGCTTGTGTGTTTCTATTTCAAGTTTGTAAAGAAATAAGTACACTTTCAAAGGAAAGTGCTTCAATATCAACTAAAGCATTTAGACAGAAATGCTTATCTTTCAAAGTACAGCATGTAGACAGAAAATCAATACTATATTACATTCTAACAATGCTTTACACTGTTAGGAGCAAGTGCTCATCTTTTGAGAATAACGCATGTGCGTTTCTATTGCAACCTTCTTAAAAAATAAGTATACTTTCAAAAGAAAGTACTTAAATTTTAAACTACTGCATTTAAAGAGAAATGCAACACACCTTTCCCTTCTATCAATGCTTTACACTGTTAGTTGCAAGTGTTTCTCTATAGAGAGAAACGCTTGTGTGTTTCTATTTCAAGTTTCTCAAGAAATAAGTACACTTTCAAAGGAAAGTGCTTAATTTCCAAACTACAGCATTTGAACAGAAATGCAACACACCATTCCCTGCTAACAATTCTTTACACTGTTAGGAACAAGTGCTCATCTTTTGAGAAAAACGCATGTGCGTTTCTATCGCAACCTTCTTTAAAAAAAAGTATACTTCCAAAGAAAATACTTATCTTTTAAACTACAGCATTTGAACAGAAATGCAACACACTATCCCCTTCTAACAATGCTTTACACTGTTAGAAGCAAGTGCTCGTCTTTTGAGAAAAACGCATGTGCGTTTCTATCTCAACCATCTAAAAACATGAGTATACTTTCAAAGGAAAGCCCTTATCTTTCAAACTACAGCATTTGAACAGAAATGCAACACACCATTCCCTGCTAACAATGCTTTACACTGTTAACTGCAAGTGTTTCTCTTTGAGAGAAACGCTTGTGTGTTTCTCTTTCAAGTTTCTCAAGAAATAAGTACAATTTCAAAGGAAAGTGCTTAATTTCCAAACTACAGCATTTGAACAGAAATGCAACACACCATTCCCTGCTAACAATTCTTTACACTTTTAGGAACAAGTGCTCATCTTTTCAGAAAAACGCATGTGCGTTTCTATCGCAACCTTCTTTAAAAAAAGTATACTTCCAAAAAAATACTTATCTTTTAAACTACAGCATTTGAACAGAAATGCAACACACCATCCCCTCTAACAATGCTTTACACTGTTAGAAGCAAGTGCTCGTCTTTTGAGAAAAACGCATGTGCGTTTCTATCTCAACCATCTAAAAACATGAGTATACTTTCAAAGGAAAGTCCTTATCTTTCAAACTACAGCATTTGAACAGAAATGCAACACACCATTCCCTTCTGTCAATGCTTTACACTGTTAGTTGCAAGTGTTTCTCTATAGAGAGAAACGCTTGTGTGTTTCTATTTCAAGTTTCTCAAGAAATAAGTACACTTTTAAAGGAAAGTGCTTCAATTTCAACTAAAGCATTTAGACATAAATGCTTATCTTTCAAAGTACAGCATGTAGACAGAAAATCAATACTATATTACATTCTAACAATGCTTTACACTGTTAGGAGCAAGTGCTCATCTTTTGAGAAAAACGCATGTGCGTTTCTATCTCAACCTTCTAAAAGAATAAGTATACTCTCATAAAAAAGTGCTAATCTTTCAAACTACAGCATTTGAACAGAAATGCAACACACCTTTCCCTGCTAACAATGCTTTACACTGTTAACTGCAAGTGTTTCTCTTTGAGAGAAACGCTTGTGTGTTTCTATTTCAAGTTTCTCAAGAAATAAGTACACTTTCAAAGGAAAGTGCTTCAATATCAACTAAAGCATTTACACAGAAATACTTATCTTTCAAAGTACAGCATGTAGACAGAAAATCAATACTATATTACATTCTAACAATGCTTTACACTGTTAGGAGCAAGTGCTCATCTTTTGAGAATAACGCATGTGCGTTTCTATTGCAACCTTCTTAAAAAATAAGTATACTTTCAAAAGAAAGTACTTAAATTTTAAACTACTGCATTTAAACAGAAATGCAACACACCTTTCCCTTCTATCAATGCTTTACACTGTTAGTTGCAAGTGTTTCTCTATAGAGAGAAACGCTTGTGTGTTTCTATTTCAAGTTTCTCAAGAAATAAGTACACTTTCAAAGGAAAGTGCTTCAATTTCAACTAAAGCATTTAGACAGAAATGCTTATCTTTCAAAGTACAGCATGTAGACAGAAAATCAATACTATATTACATTCTAACAATGCTTTACACTGTTAGGAGCAAGTGCTCATCTTTTGAGAAAAACGCATGTGCGTTTCTATCTCAACCTTCTAAAAACATAAGTATACTTTCAAAGGAAAGTGCTTATCTTTCAAACTACAGCATTTGAACAGAAATGCAACACACCATTCCCTGCTAACAATGCTTTACACTGTTAACTGCAAGTGTTTCTCTTTGAGAGAAACGCTTGTGTGTTTCTATTTCAAGTTTCTCAAGAAATAAGTACACTTTCAAAGGAAAGTGCTTCAATTTCAACTAAAGCATTTAGACAGAAATGCTTATCTTTCAAAGTACAGCATATAGACAGAAAATCAATACTATATTACATTCTAACAATGCTTTACACTGTTAGGAGCAAGTGCATATCTTTTGAGAATAACGCATGTGCGTTTCTATTGCAACCTTCTTAAAAAAAAGTATACTTTCAGAAGAAAGTACTTAAATTTTAAACTACTGCATTTAAACAGAAATGCAACACAAATTTCCATTCTATCAATGCTTTACACTGTTAGTTGCAAGTGTTTCTCTATTGAGAAAAAAGCTTGTGCGTTTCTATCTGAAGGTTCTAAAGAAATAAGTACACTTTCAAAGGAAAGTGCTTCAATTTGAACTAAAGCATTTAGACAGACATGCTTATCTTTCAAAGTACAGCATGAAGACAGAAAAGCAATACTCCAGTCCATTCTAACAATGCTTTACTCTGTTAGAAGCAAGTGCTCGTCTTTTGAGAAAAACGCATGTGCGTTTCTATCTCAACCTTCTAAAGACATAAGTATACTTTCAAAGGAAAGTGCTTATCTTTCAAACTACAGCATTTGAACAGAAATGCAACACACCATTTGCTGCTAACAAGGCTTTACAACTGTTAATTGCAAGTGTTTCTCTTTTGAGAGAAATGCCTGTGTGTTTCTATCTCAAGTTTCTAAAGAAATAAGTACACTTTCAAAGGAAAGTGCTTCAATTTCAACTAAAGCATTTAGACAGACATGCTTATCTTTCAAAGTGCAGCATGTAGACAGAAAATCAATACTACATTCCATTCTAACAATGCTTTACACTGTTAGAAGCAAGTGCTCGTCTTTTGAGAAAAACGCATGTGCGTTTCTATCTCAACCTTTTAAAACATAAGTATACTTCCAATGGAAAGTCCTTATCTTTCAAACTACAACATTTGAACAGAAATGCAACACAGCATTCCCTGGTAACAATGCTTTACACTGTTAATTGCAAGTATTTCTCTTTTGAGAGTAACGGTTGTGTGTTTCTATCTCAAATTTCTAAAGAAATAAGTACACTTTCAAAGAATGTGCTTCAATTTCAACTAAAGCATTTAGACAGACATGCTTATCTTTCAAAGTGCAGCATGTAGACAGAAAATAAATACTACATTAAATTCTAACGATGCTTAAGTGCTCGTCTTTTGAGAAAAACGCATGTGCGTTTCTATCTCAACCTTCTAAAAACATGAGTATACTTTCAAAGGAAAGTCCTTATCTTTCAAACTACAGCATTTGAACAGAAATGCAACACACCATTCCCTGCTAACAATGCTTTACACTGTTAATTCAAGTATTTCTCTTTTGAGAGTAACGCTTGTGTGTTTCTATCTCAAATTTCTAAAGAAATAAGTACACTTTCAACGAATGTGCTTCAATTTCAACTAAAGCATTTAGACAGACATGCTTATCCTTCAAAGTGCAGCATGTAGACAGAAAATAAATACTACATTAAATTCTAACAATGCTTTACACTGTTAGAAGCAAGTGCTCGTCTTTTGAGAAAAACGCATGTGCGTTTCTATCTCAAACTTCTAAAAACATGAGTATACTTTCAAAGGAAAGTCCTTATCTTTCAAACTACAGCATTTGTACAGAAATGCAACACACCATTTCCTGCTAACAATGCTTTACACTGGTAGGAAGAAGTACTCATCTTTTGAGAAAAACGCATGTGCGTTTCTATCTCAACCTTCTAAAAACATGAGTATACTTTCAAAGGAAAGTCCTTATCTTTAAAACTACAGCATTTCAACAGAAATGCAATATACCATTCCCTTCAAACAATGCTTTACACTGTTAGTTGCAAGTGTTTCTCTCTTGGGAGAAACGCTTGTGTGTTTCTATCTCAAATTTCTAAAGAAATAAGTACACTTTCAAAGGAAAGTGCTTCAATTTCAACTAACGCATTTAGACAGAAATGCTTATCTTTCAAAGTACAGCAAGTAGACAGAAAATCAATACTACATTCCATTCTAGCAATGCTTTACACTGTTAGAAGCAAGTGCTCGTCTTTTGAGAAAAACGCATGTGCGTTTCTATCTCAACCTTCTAAAAACATAAGTATACTTTCAAAGGAAAATGCTTGTCTTTCAAACTACAGCATTTGAACAGAAATGCAACACACCATTCCCTGCTAACAATGCTTTACACTTTTAACTGCAAGTGTTTCTCTTTGAGAGAAACGCTTGTGTGTTTCTATTTCAAGTTTCTCAAGAAATAAGTACACTTTCAAAGGAATGTGCTTCAATTTCAACTAAAGCATTTAGACAGAAATGCTTATCTTTCAAAGTACAGCATGTAGACAGAAAAGCAATACTATATTACATTCTAACAATGCTTTACACGGTTAGGAGCAAGTGCTCATCTTTGGAGAATAACGCATGTGCGTTTCTAATTCAACCTTCTTAAAAAATAAGTATACTTTCAAAAGAAAGTACTTACCTTTTAAACTACTGCATTTAAACAGAAATGCAACACACCTTTCCCTTCTATCAATGCTTTACACTGGTAGTTGCAAGTGTTTCTCTATTGAGAGAAACGCTTGAGCGTTTCTATCTGAAGGTTCTAAAGAAATAAGTACACTTTCAAAGGAAAGTGCTTCAATTTGAACTAAAGCATTTAGAGAGAAATGCTTATCTTTCAAAATACAGCATGTAGACAGGAAAGCAACACTCCAGTCCATTCTAACAATGCTTTACACTGTTAGAAGCAAGTGCTTATCTTTTGAGATAAACGCATGTGCGTTTCCATCTCAACCTTCTAAAAAAATAAGTATACTTTCAAAGGAAAGTGCTTATCTTTCAAACAACAGCATTTGAACAGAAATGCAACACACCATTCACTTTTAACAATGCTTTACACTGTTAATTGCAAGTATTTCTCTTTTGAGAGTAACGCTTGTGTGTTTCTATCTCAAATTTCTAAAGAAATAAGTACACTTTCAACGAAAGTGCTTCAATTTCAACTAAAGCATTTAGACAGAAATGCTTATCTTTCAAAGTACAGCATGTAGACAGAAAATCAATACTATATTACATTCGAACAATGCTTTACACTGTTAGGAGCAAGTGCTCATCATTTGAGAATAACGCATGTGCGTTTTTATTGCAACCTTCTTAAAAAATAAGTATACTTTCAAAAGAAAGTACTTAAATTTTAAACTACTGCATTTAAACAGAAATGCAACACACCTTTCCCTTCTATCAATGCTTTACACTGCTATTTGCAAGTGTTCCTCTATTGAGAGAAACGCTTGTGCGTTTTTAGTTGAAGGTTCTAAAGCAATAAGTACACTTTCAAAGGAAAGTGCTTCAATTTGAACTAAAGCATTTAGACAGAAATGCTTATCTTTCAAAATACAGCATGTAGACAGGAAAGCAATACTCCAGTCAATTCTAACAATGCTTTACACTGTTAACTGCAAGTGTTTCTCTTTTGAGAGAAACGCTTGTGTGTTTCTATCTGAAGTTTCTAAAGAAATAAGTACACTTTCAAAGGAAAGTGCTTCAATTTCAACTAAAGTATTTAGACAGAAATGCTTATCTTTCAAAGTACAACATGTAGACAGAAAAGCAATACTCCAGTCCATTCTAACAATGCTTTACTCTGTTAGAAGCAAGTGTTCGTCTTTTGAGAAAAACACATGTGCGTTTCTATCTCAACCTTCTAAAAAAATAAGTATACTTTCAAAGGAAATTGCTTATCTTTCAAACTACAGCATTTGTACAGAAAAGCAACACACCATTTACTGCTAACAAGGCTTTACAACTGTTAATTGCAAGTGTTTCTCTTTTGAGAGAAATGCCTGTGTGTTTCTATCTCAAGTTTCTAAAGAAATAAGTACACTTTCAAAGGAAAGTGCTTCAATTTCAACTAAAGCATTTAGACAGACATGCTTATCTTTCAAAGTGCAGCATGTAGACAGAAAATCAATACTACATTCCATTCTAACAATGCTTTACACTGTTAGAAGCAAGTGCTCGTCTTTTGAGAAAAACGCATGTGCGTTTCTATCTCAACCTTCTAAAAACATAAGTATACTTCCAAAGGAAAGTCCTTATCTTTCAAACTACAGCATTTGAACAGAAATGCAACACACCATTCCCTGGTAACAATGCTTTACACTGTTAATTGCAAGTATTTCTCTTTTGAGAGTAACGCTTGTGTGTTTCTATCTCAAATTTCTAAAGAAATAAGTACACTTTCAACGAATGTGCTTCAATTTCAACTAAAGCATTTAGACAGACATGCTTATCTTTCAAAGTGCAGCATGTAGACAGAAAATAAATACTACATTAAATTCTAACAATGCTTTACACTGTTAGAAGCAAGTGCTCGTCTTTTGAGAAAAACGCATGTGCGTTTCTATCTCAACCTTCTAAAAACATAAGTATACTTCCAAAGGAAAGTCCTTATCTTTCAAACTACAGCATTTGAATAGAAATGCAACACACCATTTCCGGCTAACAATGCTTTACACTGTTAGTTGCAAGTGTTTCTCTTTTGAGAAAGAGCTGTGTGTTTCTATCTGAAGTTTCTAAAAAAATAAGTACACTTTCAAAGGAAAATGCTTCAATTTCAACTAAAGAATTCAGACAGAAATGCTTATCTTTCAAAGTACAGCATGTAGGCAGAAAAGCAATACTGCAGTCCATTCCAACAATGCTTTACACTGTTAGAAGCAAGTGCTCGTCTTTTGAGAAAAACGCATGTGCCTTTCTATCTCAACCTTCTAAAAAAATAAGTATACTTTCATGAGAAAGTGCTTATCTTTTAAACTACAGTATTTGAACAGAAATTCAACACACCATTTCCTGCTAACAATGCTTTACACTGGTAGGAACAAGTACTCATCTTTTGAGAAAAACGCATGTGTGTTTCTATAGCAACCTTCTTAAAAAATAAGTATACTTCCAAAGAAAGTACTTATCTTTAAAACTACAGCATTTCAACAGAAATGCAATATACCATTCCCTTCAAACAATGCTTTACACTGTTAGTTGCAAGTGTTTCTCTCTTGGGAGAAACGCTTGTGTGTTTCTATCTCAAATTTCTAAAGAAATAAGTACACTTTCAACGAATGTGCTTCAATTTCAACTAAAGCATTTAGACAGACATGCTTATTCTTCAAAGTGCAGCATGTAGACAGAAAATAATACTACATTCCATTCTAACAATGCTTTACACTGTTAGAAGCAAGTGCTCGTCTTTTGAGAAAAACGCATGTGCGTTTCTATCTCAACCTTCTAAAAACATAAGTATACTTTCAAAGGAATGTCCTTATCTTTCAAACTACAGCATTTGTACAGAAATGCAACACACCATTTCCTGCTAACAATGCTTTACACTGGTAGGAACAAGTACTCATCTTTTGAGAAAAACGCATGTGTGTTTCTATCGCAACCTTCTTAAAAAATAAGTATACTTCCAAAGAAAGTACTTATCTTTAAAACTACAGCATGAAACAGAATGCAACATACCATTCCCTTCTAACACTGTTAGTTGCAAGTGTTTCTCTATTGAGAGAAACGCTTGTGTGTTTCTATCTCAAATTTCTGAAGAAATAAGTACACTTTCAAAGGACAGTGCTTCAATTTCAACTAAAGCATTTAGACAGAAATGCTTATCTTTCAAAGTACAGCAAGTAGACAGAAAATCAATACTCCAGTCCATTCTAACAATGCTTTACTAGGTTAGGAGCAAGTGCTCGTCTTTTGAGAATAACGCATGTGCGTTTCTATCTCAACCTTCTAAAAACATAAGTATACTTTCAAAGGAAAGTGCTTATCTTTCAAACTACAGCATTTGAACAGAAATGCAACACAACATTCCCTGCTAACAATGCTTTACACTTTTAACTGCAAGTATTTCTCTTTTGAGAGTAACGCTTGTGTGTTTCTATCTCAAATTTCTAAAGAAATAAGTACACTTTCAACGAATGTGCTTCAATTTCAACTTAAGCATGTAGACAGAAATGCTTATCTTTCACTGTACAGCATGTAGACAGAAAAGCAATACTCCAGTCCATTCTAACAATGCTTTACACTGTTATAAGCAAGTGCTCGTCTTTTGAGAAAAACGCATGTGCGTTTCTATCTCAACCTTCTTAAACAATAAGTATACTTTCAAAGGAAATTGCTTATCTTTCAAACTACAGCATTTGTACAGAAATGCAACACACCATTTCCTGCTAACAATGCTTTACACTGGTAGGAACAAGTACTCATCTTTTGAGAAAAACGCATGTGTGTTTCTTTCGCAACCTTCTTAAAAAATAAGTATACTTCCAAAGAAAGTACTTATCTTTAAAACTACAGGCATTTCAACAGAAATGCAATATACCATTCCCTTCAAACAATGCTTTACACTGTTAGTTGCAAGTGTTTCTCTCTTGGGAGAAACGCTTGTGTGTTTCTATCTCAAATTTCTAAAGAAATAAGTACACTTTCAAAGGAATGTGCTTCAATTTCAACTAAAGCATTTAGACAGAAATGCTTATCTTTCAAAGTACAGCAAGTAGACAGAAAAGCAATACTACATTCCATTCTAGCAATGCTTTACACTGTTAGAAGCAAGTGCTCGTCTTTTGAGAAAAACGCATGTGCGTTTCTATCTCAACCTTCTAAAAACATAAGTATACTTTCAAAGGAAAGTGCTTATCTTTCAAACTACAGCATTTGAACAGAAATGCAACACACCATTCCCTGCTAACAATGCTTTACACTGGTAGGAACAAGTACTCATCTTTTGAGAAAAACGCATGTGTGTTTCTATCGCAACCTTCTTAAAAAATAAGTATACTTCCAAAGAAAGTACTTATCTTTAAAACTACAGCATTTCAACAGAAATGCAATATACCATTCCCTTCAAACAATGCTTTACACTGTTAGTTGCAAGTGTTTCTCTCTTGGGAGAAACGCTTGTGTGTTTCTATCTCAAATTTCTAAAGAAATAAGTACACTTTCAAAGGAAAGTGCTTCAATTTCAACTAAAGCATTTAGACAGAAATGCTTATCTTTCAAAGTACAGCAAGTAGACAGAAAAGCAATACTACATTCCATTCTAGCAATGCTTTACACTGTTAGAAGCAAGTGCTCGTCTTTTGAGAAAAACGCATGTGCGTTTCTATCTCAACCTTCTAAAAACATAAGTATACTTTCAAAGGAAAGTGCTTATCTTTCAAACTACAGCATTTGAACAGAAATGCAACACACCATTCCCTGCTAACAATGCTTTACACTTTTAACTGCAAGTGTTTCTCTTTGAGAGAAACGCTTGTGTGTTTCTATTTCAAGTTTCTCAAGAAATAAGTACACTTTAAAGGAATGTGCTTCAATTTCAACTAAAGCATTTAGACAGAAATGCTTATCTTTCAAAGTACAGCATGTAGACAGAAAAGCAATACTATATTACATTCTAACAATGCTTTGCACGATTAGGAGCAAGTGCTCATCTTTGGAGAATAACGCATGTGTGTTTCTATTGCAACCTTCTTAAAAAATAAGTATACTTTCAAAAGAAAGTATACTATATTACATTCTAACAATGCTTTACACTGTTAGCAAGTGCTCATCTTTTGAGAAAAACGCATGTGCGTTTCTATCTCAACCTTCTAAAAAAATAAGTATACTCTAATAAAAAAGTGCTAATCTTTTAAACTACAGCATTTGAACAGAAATGCAACACACTATTCCTTTCTAACAATGCTTTACACTGTTAGTTGCAAGTGTTTCTCTTTTGAGAAAGATTTGTGTGTTTCTATCTGAGGTTTCTAGAAAAATAAGTACACTTTCAAAGGAAAATGCTTCAATTTCAACTAAAGAATTTAGACAGAAATGCTTATCTTTCAAAGTACAGCATGTACACAGAAAAGCAATACTCCAGTCCATTCTAACAATGCTTTACTCTGTTAGAAGCAAGTGCTCGTCTTTTGAGAAAAACGCATGTGCCTTTCTATCTCTCCCTTCTAAGAAAATAAGTATACTTCCAAAGAAAATACTTATCTTTTAAACTACAGCATTTGAACAGAAATGCAACACACCATCCCCTTCTAACAATGCTTTACACTGTTAGAAGCAAGTGCTCGTCTTTTGAGAAAAACGCATGTGCGTTTCCATCTCAACCTTCTAAAAAAAGAATTATACTTTCAAAGGAAAGTGCTTATCTTTCAAACAACAGCATTTGAACAGAAATGCAACACACCATTCACTTTAACAATGCTTTACACTGTTAATTGCAAGTATTTCTCTTTTGAGAGTAAGGCTTGTGTGTTTCTATTTCAAGTTTCTCAAGAAATAAGTACACTTTCAAAGGAAAGTGCTTCAATTTCAACTAAAGCATTTAGACAGAAATGCTTATCTTTCAAAGTACAGCATGTAGACAGAAAATCAATACTACATTCCATTCTAACAATGCTTTATACTGTTAGAAACAACTGCTCAACTTTTGAGAGAAACGCATGTGCGTTTCTATTGCAACCTTCTTAAAAAATAAGTATACTTTCAAAAAAAAGTTCTTATCTTTTAAACTACAGATTTAAACAGAAATGCAACACACCATTCCCTTCTCTCAATGCTTTACACTGTTAGTTGCAAGTGTTTCTCTATTGAGAGAAACGCTTGTGCTTTTCTATCTGAAGGTTCTAAAGAAATAAGTACACTTTCAAAGGAAAGTGCTTCAATTTGAACTAAAGCATTTAGACAGACATGCTTATCTTTCAAAGTGCAGCATGTAGACAGAAAATCAATACTACATTCCATTCTAACAATGCTTTACACTGTTGGAACCAAGTGCTCGTCTTTTGAGAAAAACACATGAGCGTTTCTATCTCAACCTTCTAAAAATATAAGTATACGTTAAAAGGAAAGTGCAACACCCCATTTCCGGCTAACAATGCTTTACACTGGTAGGAACAAGTACACATCTTTTGATAAAAACGCATGTGCGTTTCTATCTCAACCTTCTAAAAAAATAAGTATACTTTCATAAGAAAGTGCTTATCTTTTAAACTACAGCATTTGAACAGAAATGCAACACACCATTCCCTTCTAACAATGCTTTACACTCTTAATTGCAACTATTTCTCTTTTGAGAGAAACGCTTGTGTGTTTCTATCTCAAATTTCTAAAGAAATAAGTACACTTTCAAGGAAAGTGCTTCAATTTCAACTATAGCATTTAGACAGAAATGCTTATCTTTCAAAGTATAGCTTGTAGACAGAAAATCAATACTACATTCCGTTCTAACAATGCTTTACACTCATAGAAGCAAGTGCTCGTCTTTTGAGAAAAACGCATGTGCGTTTCTATCTCAACCTTCTAAAAACATAAGTATACTTTCAAAGGAAAGTCCTTATCTTTCAAACTACAGCATTTGAACAGAAATGCAACACACCATTTCCGGCTAACAATGCTTTACACTGGTAGGAACAAGTACACATCTTTTGAGAAAAACGCATGTGCGTTTCTATCTCAACCTTCTAAAAAAATAAGTATACTTTCATAAGAAAGTGCTTATCTTTTAAACTAGCAGCATTTAAACAGAAATGCAACACACCATTCCCTTCTAACAATGCTTTACACTGTTAGTTGCAAGTGTTTCTCTTTTAAGAGAAATGCTTGTGCTTTTTTATTTGAAGGTTCTAAAGAAATAAGTATACTTTCAAAGGAAAGTTCTTAAATTTCAACTTAAGCATTTAGACAGAAATGCTTATCTTTCAAAGTACAGCATGTAGACAGAAAAGCAATACTCCAGTCCATTCTAACAATGCTTTACTCTGTTAGAAGCAAGTGCTCGTCTTTTGAGAAAAACGCATGTGCCTTTCTATCTCTCCCTTCTAAGAAAATAAGTATACTTTCAAAGGAAAGTGCTTATCTTTCAAACTACAGCATTTGAACAGAAATGCAACACACCATTCCCTGCTAACAATTCTTTACACTGTTAGGAACAAGTGCTCATCTTTTGAGAAAAACGCATGTGCGTTTCTATCGCAACCTTCTTAAAAAAAAAGTATACTTCCAAAGAAAATACTTATCTTTTAAACTACAGCATTTGAACAGAAATGCAACACACCATCCCCTTCTAACAATGCTTTACACTGTTAGAAGCAAGTGCTCGTCTTTTGAGAAAAACGCATGTGCGTTTCTATCTCAACCTTCTAAAAACATAAGTATACTTTCAAAGGAAAGTGCTTATCTTTCAAACTACAGCATTTGAACAGAAATGCAACACACCATTCCCTGCTAACAATGCTTTACACTGTTAACTGCAAGTGTTTCTCTTTGAGAGAAACGCTTGTGTGTTTCTATTTCAAGTTTGTAAAGAAATAAGTACACTTTCAAAGGAAAGTGCTTCAATATCAACTAAAGCATTTAGACAGAAATGCTTATCTTTCAAAGTACAGCATGTAGACAGAAAATCAATACTATATTACATTCTAACAATGCTTTACACTGTTAGGAGCAAGTGCTCATCTTTTGAGAATAACGCATGTGCGTTTCTATTGCAACCTTCTTAAAAAATAAGTATACTTTCAAAAGAAAGTACTTAAATTTTAAACTACTGCATTTAAAGAGAAATGCAACACACCTTTCCCTTCTATCAATGCTTTACACTGTTAGTTGCAAGTGTTTCTCTATAGAGAGAAACGCTTGTGTGTTTCTATTTCAAGTTTCTCAAGAAATAAGTACACTTTCAAAGGAAAGTGCTTAATTTCCAAACTACAGCATTTGAACAGAAATGCAACACACCATTCCCTGCTAACAATTCTTTACACTGTTAGGAACAAGTGCTCATCTTTTGAGAAAAACGCATGTGCGTTTCTATCGCAACCTTCTTTAAAAAAAAGTATACTTCCAAAGAAAATACTTATCTTTTAAACTACAGCATTTGAACAGAAATGCAACACACTATCCCCTTCTAACAATGCTTTACACTGTTAGAAGCAAGTGCTCGTCTTTTGAGAAAAACGCATGTGCGTTTCTATCTCAACCATCTAAAAACATGAGTATACTTTCAAAGGAAAGCCCTTATCTTTCAAACTACAGCATTTGAACAGAAATGCAACACACCATTCCCTGCTAACAATGCTTTACACTGTTAACTGCAAGTGTTTCTCTTTGAGAGAAACGCTTGTGTGTTTCTCTTTCAAGTTTCTCAAGAAATAAGTACAATTTCAAAGGAAAGTGCTTAATTTCCAAACTACAGCATTTGAACAGAAATGCAACACACCATTCCCTGCTAACAATTCTTTACACTTTTAGGAACAAGTGCTCATCTTTTCAGAAAAACGCATGTGCGTTTCTATCGCAACCTTCTTTAAAAAAAAGTATACTTCCAAAAAAATACTTATCTTTTAAACTACAGCATTTGAACAGAAATGCAACACACCATCCCCTCTAACAATGCTTTACACTGTTAGAAGCAAGTGCTCGTCTTTTGAGAAAAACGCATGTGCGTTTCTATCTCAACCATCTAAAAACATGAGTATACTTTCAAAGGAAAGTCCTTATCTTTCAAACTACAGCATTTGAACAGAAATGCAACACACCATTCCCTTCTGTCAATGCTTTACACTGTTAGTTGCAAGTGTTTCTCTATAGAGAGAAACGCTTGTGTGTTTCTATTTCAAGTTTCTCAAGAAATAAGTACACTTTTAAAGGAAAGTGCTTCAATTTCAACTAAAGCATTTAGACATAAATGCTTATCTTTCAAAGTACAGCATGTAGACAGAAAATCAATACTATATTACATTCTAACAATGCTTTACACTGTTAGGAGCAAGTGCTCATCTTTTGAGAAAAACGCATGTGCGTTTCTATCTCAACCTTCTAAAAAAATAAGTATACTTTCAAAGGAAAGTGCTAATCTTTCAAACTACAGCATTTGAACAGAAATGCAACACACCTTTCCCTGCTAACAATGCTTTACACTGTTAACTGCAAGTGTTTCTCTTTGAGAGAAACGCTTGTGTGTTTCTATTTCAAGTTTCTCAAGAAATAAGTACACTTTCAAAGGAAAGTGCTTCAATATCAACTAAAGCATTTACACAGAAATGCTTATCTTTCAAAGTACAGCATGTAGACAGAAAATCAATACTACATTCCATTCTAACAATGCTTTACACTGTTAGGAGCAAGTGCTCATCTTTTGAGAATAACGCATGTGCGTTTCTATTGCAACCTTCTTAAAAAATAAGTATACTTTCAAAAGAAAGTACTTAAATTTTAAACTACTGCATTTAAACAGAAATGCAACACACCTTTCCCTTCTATCAATGCTTTACACTGTTAGTTGCAAGTGTTTCTCTATAGAGAGAAACGCTTGTGTGTTTCTATTTCAAGTTTCTCAAGAAATAAGTACACTTTCAAAGGAAAGTGCTTCAATTTCAACTAAAGCATTTAGACAGAAATGCTTATCTTTCAAAGTACAGCATGTAGACAGAAAATCAATACTATATTACATTCTAACAATGCTTTACACTGTTAGAAGCAAGTGCTCATCTTTTGAGAAAAACGCATGTGCGTTTCTATCTCAACCTTCTAAAAACATAAGTATACTTTCAAAGGAAAGTGCTTATCTTTCAAACTACAGCATTTGAACAGAAATGCAACACACCATTCCCTTCTAACAATGCTTTACACTGTTAACTGCAAGTGTTTCTCTTTGAGAGAAACGCTTGTGTGTTTCTATTTCAAGTTTCTCAAGAAATAAGTACACTTTCAAAGGAAAGTGCTTCAATTTCAACTAAAGCATTTAGACAGAAATGCTTATCTTTCAAAGTACAGCATATAGACAGAAAATCAATACTATATTACATTCTAACAATGCTTTACACTGTTAGGAGCAAGTGCATATCTTTTGAGAATAACGCATGTGCGTTTCTATTGCAACCTTCTTAAAAAAAAGTATACTTTCAGAAGAAAGTACTTAAATTTTAAACTACTGCATTTAAACAGAAATGCAACACAAATTTCCATTCTATCAATGCTTTACACTGTTAGTTGCAAGTGTTTCTCTATTGAGAAAAAAGCTTGTGCGTTTCTATCTGAAGGTTCTAAAGAAATAAGTACACTTTCAAAGGAAAGTGCTTCAATTTGAACTAAAGCATTTAGACAGACATGCTTATCTTTCAAAGTACAGCATGAAGACAGAAAAGCAATACTCCAGTCCATTCTAACAATGCTTTACTCTGTTAGAAGCAAGTGCTCGTCTTTTGAGAAAAACGCATGTGCGTTTCTATCTCAACCTTCTAAAGACATAAGTATACTTTCAAAGGAAAGTGCTTATCTTTCAAACTACAGCATTTGAACAGAAATGCAACACACCATTTGCTGCTAACAAGGCTTTACAACTGTTAATTGCAAGTGTTTCTCTTTTGAGAGAAATGCCTGTGTGTTTCTATCTCAAGTTTCTAAAGAAATAAGTACACTTTCAAAGGAAAGTGCTTCAATTTCAACTAAAGCATTTAGACAGACATGCTTATCTTTCAAAGTGCAGCATGTAGACAGAAAATCAATACTACATTCCATTCTAACAATGCTTTACACTGTTAGAAGCAAGTGCTCGTCTTTTGAGAAAAACGCATGTGCGTTTCTATCTCAACCTTTTAAAACATAAGTATACTTCCAATGGAAAGTCCTTATCTTTCAAACTACAACATTTGAACAGAAATGCAACACACCATTCCCTGGTAACAATGCTTTACACTGTTAATTGCAAGTATTTCTCTTTTGAGAGTAACGCTTGTGTGTTTCTATCTCAAATTTCTAAAGAAATAAGTACACTTTCAACGAATGTGCTTCAATTTCAACTAAAGCATTTAGACAGACATGCTTATCTTTCAAAGTGCAGCATGTAGACAGAAAATAAATACTACATTAAATTCTAACGATGCTTAAGTGCTCGTCTTTTGAGAAAAACGCATGTGCGTTTCTATCTCAACCTTCTAAAAACATGAGTATACTTTCAAAGGAAAGTCCTTATCTTTCAAACTACAGCATTTGAACAGAAATGCAACACACCATTCCCTGCTAACAATGCTTTACACTGTTAATTCAAGTATTTCTCTTTTGAGAGTAACGCTTGTGTGTTTCTATCTCAAATTTCTAAAGAAATAAGTACACTTTCAACGAATGTGCTTCAATTTCAACTAAAGCATTTAGACAGACATGCTTATCCTTCAAAGTGCAGCATGTAGACAGAAAATAAATACTACATTAAATTCTAACAATGCTTTACACTGTTAGAAGCAAGTGCTCGTCTTTTGAGAAAAACGCATGTGCGTTTCTATCTCAACCTTCTAAAAACATAAGTATACTTTCAAAGGAAAGTCCTTATCTTTCAAACTACAGCATTTGTACAGAAATGCAACACACCATTTCCTGCTAACAATGCTTTACACTGGTAGGAACAAGTACTCATCTTTTGAGAAAAACGCATGTGCGTTTCTATCTCAACCTTCTAAAAACATAAGTATACTTTCAAAGGAAAGTCCTTATCTTTAAAACTACAGCATTTAAACAGAAATGCAATATACCATTCCCTTCAAACAATGCTTTACACTGTTAGTTGCAAGTGTTTCTCTCTTGGGAGAAACGCTTGTGTGTTTCTATCTCAAATTTCTAAAGAAATAAGTACACTTTCAAAGGAAAGTGCTTCAATTTCAACTAAAGCATTTAGACAGAAATGCTTATCTTTCAAAGTACAGCATGTAGACAGAAAATCAATACTACATTCCATTCTAGCAATGCTTTACACTGTTAGAAGCAAGTGCTCGTCTTTTGAGAAAAACGCATGTGCGTTTCTATCTCAACCTTCTAAAAACATAAGTATACTTTCAAAGGAAAGTGCTTATCTTTCAAACTACAGCATTTGAACAGAAATGCAACACACCATTCCCTGCTAACAATGCTTTACACTTTTAACTGCAAGTGTTTCTCTTTGAGAGAAACGCTTGTGTGTTTCTATTTCAAGTTTCTCAAGAAATAAGTACACTTTCAAAGGAATGTGCTTCAATTTCAACTAAAGCATTTAGACAGAAATGCTTATCTTTCAAAGTACAGCATGTAGACAGAAAAGCAATACTATATTACATTCTAACAATGCTTTACACGGTTAGGAGCAAGTGCTCATCTTTTGAGAATAACGCATGTGCGTTTCTATTGCAACCTTCTTAAAAAATAAGTATACTTTCAAAAGAAAGTACTTACCTTTTAAACTACTGCATTTAAACAGAAATGCAACACACCTTTCCCTTCTATCAATGCTTTACACTGTTAGTTGCAAGTGTTTCTCTATTGAGAGAAACGCTTGAGCGTTTCTATCTGAAGGTTCTAAAGAAATAAGTACACTTTCAAAGGAAAGTGCTTCAATTTGAACTAAAGCATTTAGAGAGAAATGCTTATCTTTCAAAATACAGCATGTAGACAGGAAAGCAACACTCCAGTCCATTCTAACAATGCTTTACACTGTTAGAAGCAAGTGCTTATCTTTTGAGGTAAACGCATGTGCGTTTCCATCTCAACCTTCTAAAAAAAGAATTATACTTTCAAAGGAAAGTGCTTATCTTTCAAACAACAGCATTTGAACAGAAATGCAACACACCTTTCCCTTCTATCAATGCTTTACACTGTTAGTTGCAAGTGTTTCTCTTTTGAGAGTAACGCTTGTGTGTTTCTATCTCAAATTTCTAAAGAAATAAGTACACTTTCAACGAAAGTGCTTCAATTTCAACTAAAGAATTTAGACAGAAATGCTTATCTTTCAAAGTACAGCATGTAGACAGAAAATCAATACTATATTACATTCGAACAATGCTTTACACTGTTAGGAGCAAGTGCTCATCATTTGAGAATAACGCATGTGCGTTTTTATTGCAACCTTCTTAAAAAATAAGTATACTTTCAAAAGAAAGTACTTAAATTTTAAACTACTGCATTTAAACAGAAATGCAACACACCTTTCCCTTCTATCAATGCTTTACACTGCTATTTGCAAGTGTTCCTCTATTGAGAGAAACGCTTGTGCGTTTCTAGTTGAAGGTTCTAAAGCAATAAGTACACTTTCAAAGGAAAGTGCTTCAATTTGAACTAAAGCATTTAGACAGAAATGCTTATCTTTCAAAATACAGCATGTAGACAGGAAAGCAATACTCCAGTCAATTCTAACAATGCTTTACACTGTTAACTGCAAGTGTTTCTCTTTTGAGAGAAACGCTTGTGTGTTTCTATCTGAAGTTTCTAAAGAAATAAGTACACTTTCAAAGGAAAGTGCTTCAATTTCAACTAAAGTATTTAGACAGAAATGCTTATCTTTCAAAGTACAACATGTAGACAGAAAAGCAATACTCCAGTCCATTCTAACAATGCTTTACTCTGTTAGAAGCAAGTGTTCGTCTTTTGAGAAAAACACATGTGCGTTTCTATCTCAACCTTCTAAAAAAATAAGTATACTTTCAAAGGAAATTGCTCATCTTTCAAACTACAGCATTTGTACAGAAAAGCAACACACCATTTACTGCTAACAAGGCTTTACAACTGTTAATTGCAAGTGTTTCTCTTTTGAGAGAAATGCCTGTGTGTTTCTATCTCAAGTTTCTAAAGAAATAAGTACACTTTCAAAGGAAAGTGCTTCAATTTCAACTAAAGCATTTAGACAGACATGCTTATCTTTCAAAGTGCAGCATGTAGACAGAAAATCAATACTACATTCCATTCTAACAATGCTTTACACTGTTAGAAGCAAGTGCTCGTCTTTTGAGAAAAACGCATGTGCGTTTCTATCTCAACCTTCTAAAAACATAAGTATACTTCCAAAGGAAAGTCCTTATCTTTCAAACTACAGCATTTGAACAGAAATGCAACACACCATTCCCTGGTAACAATGCTTTACACTGTTAATTGCAAGTATTTCTCTTTGAGAGTAACGCTTGTGTGTTTCTATCTCAAATTTCTAAAGAAATAAGTACACTTTCAACGAATGTGCTTCAATTTCAACTAAAGCATTTAGACAGACATGCTTATCTTTCAAAGTGCAGCATGTAGACAGAAAATAAATACTACATTAAATTCTAACAATGCTTTACACTGTTAGGAAGCAAGTGCTCAGTCTTTTGAGAAAACGCATGTGCGTTTCTATCTCAACCTTCTAAAAAAATAAGTATACTTCCAAAGGAAAGTCCTTATCTTTCAAACTACAGCATTTGAATAGAAATGCAACACACCATTTCCGGCTAACAATGCTATACACTGTTAGTTGCAAGTGTTTCTCTTTTGAGAAAGAGCTGTGTGTTTCTATCTGAAGTTTCTAAAAAATAAGTACACTTTCAAAGGAAAGTGCTTCAATTTCAACTAAAGAATTCAGACAGAAATGCTTATCTTTCAAAGTACAGCATGTAGGCAGAAAAGCAATACTGCAGTCCATTCCAACATTGCTTTACACTGTTAGAAGCAAGTGCTCGTCTTTTGAGAAAAACGCATGTGCCTTTCTATCTCAACCTTCTAAAAAAATAAGTATACTTTCATGAGAAAGTGCTTATCTTTTAAACTACAGCATTTGAACAGAAATGCAACACACCATTTCCTGCTAACAATGCTTTACACTGGTAGGAACAAGTGCTCATCTTTTGAGAAAAACTCATGTGTGTTTCTATAGCAACCTTCTTAAAAAATAAGTATACTTCCAAAGAAAGTACTTATCTTTAAAACTACAGCATTTCAACAGAAATGCAATATACCATTCCCTTCAAACAATGCTTTACACTGTTAGTTGCAAGTGTTTCTCTCTTGGGAGAAACGCTTGTGTGTTTCTATCTCAAATTTCTAAAGAAATAAGTACACTTTCAACGAATGTGCTTCAATTTCAACTAAAGCATTTAGACAGACATGCTTATCCTTCAAAGTGCAGCATGTAGACAGAAAATAAATACTACATTAAATTCTAACAATGCTTTACACTGTTAGAAGCAAGTGCTCGTCTTTTGAGAAAAACGCATGTGCGTTTCTATCTCAACCTTCTAAAAACATAAGTATACTTTCAAAGGAAAGTCCTTATCTTTCAAACTACAGCATTTGTACAGAAATGCAACACACCATTTCCTGCTAACAATGCTTTACACTGGTAGGAACAAGTACTCATCTTTTGAGAAAAACGCATGTGTGTTTCTATCGCAACCTTCTTAAAAAATAAGTATACTTCCAAAGAAAGTACTTATCTTTAAAACTACAGCATTAAAACAAAAATGCAACATACCATTCCCTTCTAACACTGTTAGTTGCAAGTGTTTCTCTATTGAGAGAAACGCTTGTGTGTTTCTATCTCAAATTTCTGAAGAAATAAGTACACTTTCAAAGGACAGTGCTTCAATTTCAACTAAAGCATTTAGACAGAAATGCTTATCTTTCAAAGTACAGCATGTAGACAGAAAATCAATACTATATTACATTCTAACAATGCTTTACACTGTTAGGAGCAAGTGCTCATCTTTTGAGAATAACGCATGTGCGTTTCTATTGCAACCTTCTTAAAAAATAAGTATACTTTCAAAAGAAAGTACTTAAATTTTAAACTACTGCATTTAAACAGAAATGCAACACACCATTCCCTTCTAACAATGCTTTACACTGTTAGTTGCAAGTGTTTCTCTTTTGAGAGAAACGCATGTGTGTTTCTATCTCAAGTTCTAAAGAAATAAGTACACTTTCAAAGGAAAGTGCTTCAATTTCAACTAAAGCATTTAGACAGAAATGCTTATCTTTCAAAGTACAGCATGTAGACAGAAAAGCAATACTACATTCCATTCTAACAATGCTTTACACTGTTAGAAGCAAGTGCTCGTCTTTTGAGAAAAACGCATGTGCGTTTCTATCTCAAATTTCTAAAGAAATAAGTATACTTTCAAAGGAAATTGCTTATCTTTCAAACTACAGCATTTGTACAGAAATGCAACACACCATTTCCTGCTAACAATGCTTTACACTGGTAGGAACAAGTACTCATCTTTTGAGAAAAACGCATGTGTGTTTCTTTCGCAACCTTCTTAAAAAATAAGTATACTTCCAAAGAAAGTACTTATCTTTAAAACTACAGCATTTCAACAGAAATGCAATATACCATTCCCTTCAAACAATGCTTTACACTGTTAGTTGCAAGTGTTTCTATCTTGGGAGAAACGCTTGTGTGTTTCTATCTCAAATTTCTAAAGAAATAAGTACACTTTCAAAGGAATGTGCTTCAATTTCAACTAAAGCATTTAGACAGAAATGCTTATCTTTCAAAGTACAGCAAGTAGACAGAAAAGCAATACTACATTCCATTCTAGCAATGCTTTACACTGTTAGAAGCAAGTGCTCGTCTTTTGAGAAAAACGCATGTGCGTTTCTATCTCAACCTTCTAAAAACATAAGTATACTTTCAAAGGAAAGTGCTTATCTTTCAAACTACAGCATTTGAACAGAAATGCAACACACCATTCCCTGCTAACAATGCTTTACACTGGTAGGAACAAGTACTCATCTTTTGAGAAAAACGCATGTGTGTTTCTATCGCAACCTTCTTAAAAAATAAGTATACTTCCAAAGAAAGTACTTATCTTTAAAACTACAGCATTTCAACAGAAATGCAATATACCATTCCCTTCAAACAATGCTTTACACTGTTAGTTGCAAGTGTTTCTCTCTTGGGAGAAACGCTTGTGTGTTTCTATCTCAAATTTCTAAAGAAATAAGTACACTTTCAAAGGAAAGTGCTTCAATTTCAACTAAAGCATTTAGACAGAAATGCTTATCTTTCAAAGTACAGCAAGTAGACAGAAAAGCAATACTACATTCCATTCTAGCAATGCTTTACACTGTTAGAAGCAAGTGCTCGTCTTTTGAGAAAACCGCATGTGCGTTTCTATCTCAACCTTCTAAAAACATAAGTATACTTTCAAAGGAAAGTGCTTATCTTTCAAAACTACAGCATTTGAACAGAAATGCAACACACCATTCCCTGCTAACAATGCTTTACACTTTTAACTGCAAGTGTTTCTCTTTGAGAGAAACGCTTGTGTGTTTCTATTTCAAGTTTCTCAAGAAATAAGTACACTTTAAAGGAATGTGCTTCAATTTCAACTAAAGCATTTAGACAGAAATGCTTATCTTTCAAAGTACAGCATGTAGACAGAAAAGCAATACTATATTACATTCTAACAATGCTTTGCACGATTAGGAGCAAGTGCTCATCTTTGGAGAATAACGCATGTGTGTTTCTATTGCAACCTTCTTAAAAAATAAGTATACTTTCAAAAGAAAGTATACTATATTACATTCTAACAATGCTTTACACTGTTAGCAAGTGCTCATCTTTTGAGAAAAACGCATGTGCGTTTCTATCTCAACCTTCTAAAAAAATAAGTATACTCTCATAAAAAAGTGCTAATCTTTTAAACTACAGCATTTGAACAGAAATGCAACACACCATTCCCTTCTAACAATGCTTTACACTGTTAGTTGCAAGTGTTTCTCTTTTGAGAAAGAGCTGTGTGTTTCTATATGAAGTTTCTAGAAAAATAAGTACACTTTCAAAGGAAAATGCTTCAATTTCAACTAAAGAATTTAGACAGAAATGCTTATCTTTCAAAGTACAGCATGTACACAGAAAAGCAATACTCCAGTCCATTCTAACAATGCTTTACTCTGTTAGAAGCAAGTGCTCGTCTTTTGAGAAAAACGCATGTGCCTTTCTATCTCTCCCTTCTAAGAAAATAAGTATACTTCCAAAGAAAATACTTATCTTTTAAACTACAGCATTTGAACAGAAATGCAACACACCATCCCCTTGTAACAATGCTTTACACTGTTAGAAGCAAGTGCTCGTCTTTTGAGAAAAACGCATGTGTGTTTCCATCTCAACCTTCTAAAAAATAAGTATACTTTCAAAGGAAAGTGCTTATCTTTCAAACAACAGCATTTGAACAGAAATGCAACACACCATTCACTTTAACAATGCTTTACACTGTTAATTGCAAGTATTTCTCTTTGAGAGTAAGGCTTGTGTGTTTCTATTTCAAGTTTCTCAAGAAATAAGTACACTTTCAAAGGAAAGTGCTTCAATTTCAACTAAAGCATTTAGACAGAAAGGCTTATCTTTCAAAGTACAGAATGTAGACAGAAAATCAATACTATATTACATTCTAACAATGCTTTATACTGTTAGGAGCAAGTGCTCATCTTTTGAGAATAACGCATGTGCGTTTCTATTGCAACCTTCTTAAAAAATAAGTATACTTTCAAAACAAAGTACTTAAATTTTAAACTACTGCATTTAAACAGAAATGCAACACACCTTTCCCTTCTCTCAATGCTTTACACTGTTAGTTGCAAGTGTTTCTCTATTGAGAGAAACGCTTGTGCTTTTCTATCTGAAGGTTCTAAAGGAATAAGTACACTTTCAAAGGAAAGTGCTTCAATTTGAACTAAAGCATTTAGACAGACATGCTTATCTTTCAAAGTGCAGCATGTAGACAGAAAATCAATACTACATTCCATTCTAACAATGCTTTACACTGTTAGAACCAAGTGCTCGTCTTTTGAGAAAAACACATGAGCGTTTCTATCTCAACCTTCTAAAAATATAAGTATACGTTAAAAGGAAAGTGCAACACCCCATTTCCGGCTAACAATGCTTTACACTGGTAGGAACAAGTACACATCTTTTGAGAAAAACGCATGTGCGTTTCTATCTCAACCTTCTAAAAAAATAAGTATACTTTCATAAGAAAGTGCTTATCTTTTAAACTACAGCATTTGAACAGAAATGCAACACACCATTCCCTTCTAACAATGCTTTACACTCTTAATTGCAACTATTTCTCTTTTGAGAGAAACGCTTGTGTGTTTCTATCTCAAATTTCTAAAGAAATAAGTACACTTTCAAGGAAAGTGCTTCAATTTCAACTATAGCATTTAGACAGAAATGCTTATCTTTCAAAGTATAGCTTGTAGACAGAAAATCAATACTACATTCCGTTCTAACAATGCTTTACACTCATAGAAGCAAGTGCTCGTCTTTTGAGAAAAACGCATGTGCGTTTCTATCTCAACCTTCTAAAAACATGAGTATACTTTCAAAGGAAAGTCCTTATCTTTCAAACTACAGCATTTGAACAGAAATGCAACACACCATTTCCGGCTAACAATGCTTTACACTGGTAGGAACAAGTACACATCTTTTGAGAAAAACGCATGTGCGTTTCTATCTCAACCTTCTAAAAAAATAAGTATACTTTCATAAGAAAGTGCTTATCTTTTAAACTACAGCATTTAAACAGAAATGCAACACACCATTCCCTTCTAACAATGCTTTACACTGTTAGTTGCAAGTGTTTCTCTTTTAAGAGAAATGCTTGTGCTTTTTTATTTGAAGGTTCTAAAGAAATAAGTATACTTTCAAAGGAAAGTTCTTAAATTTCAACTTAAGCATTTAGACAGAAATGCTTATCTTTCAAAGTACAGCATGTTGACAGAAAAGCAATACTCCAGTCCATTCTAACAATGCTTTACTCTGTTAGAAGCAAGTGCTCGTCTTTTGAGAAAAACGCATGTGCCTTTCTATCTCTCCCTTCTAAGAAAATAAGTATACTTTCAAAGGAAAGTGCTTAATTTCAAACTACAGCATTTGAACAGAAATGCAACACACCATTCCCTGCTAACAATTCTTTACACTGTTAGGAACAAGTGCTCATCTTTTGAGAAAAACGCATGTGCGTTTCTATCGCAACCTTCTTTAAAAAAAAGTATACTTCCAAAGAAAATACTTATCTTTTAAACTACAGCATTTGAACAGAAATGCAACACACCATCCCCTTCTAACAATGCTTTACACTGTTAGAAGCAAGTGCTCGTCTTTTGAGAAAAACGCATGTGCGTTTCTATCTCAACCTTCTAAAAACATAAGTATACTTTCAAAGGAAAGTCCTTATCTTTCAAACTACAGCATTTGAACAGAAATGCAACACACCATTCCCTGCTAACAATGCTTTACACTGTTAACTGCAAGTGTTTCTCTTTGAGAGAAACGCTTGTGTGTTTCTATTTCAAGTTTCTCAAGAAATAAGTACACTTTCAAAGGAAAGTGCTTCAATATCAACTAAAGCATTTAGACAGAAATGCTTATCTTTCAAAGTACAGCATGTAGACAGAAAATCAATACTATATTACATTCTAACAATGCTTTACACTGTTAGGAGCAAGTGCTCATCTTTTGAGAATAACGCATGTGCGTTTCTATTGCAACCTTCTTAAAAAATAAGTATACTTTCAAAGAAAGTACTTAAATTTTAAACTACTGCATTTAAACAGAAATGCAACACACCTTTCCCTTCTATCAATGCTTTACACTGTTAGTTGCAAGTGTTTCAATTTTGAGAGAAATGCCTGTGTGTTTCTATCTGAAGTTTCTCAAGAAATAAGTACACTTTCAAAGGAAAGTGCTTATCTTTCAAACTACAGCATTTGAACAGAAATGCAACACACCATTCCCTGCTAACAATTCTTTACACTGTTAGGAACAAGTGCTCATCTTTTGAGAAAAACGCATGTGCGTTTCTATCGCAACCTTCTTTAAAAAAAAGTATACTTCCAAAGAAAATACTTATCTTTTAAACTACAGCATTTGAACAGAAATGCAACACACCATCCCCTTCTAACAATGCTTTACACTGTTAGAAGCAAGTGCTCGTCTTTTGAGAAAAACGCATGTGCGTTTCTATCTCAACCATCTAAAAACATGAGTATACTTTCAAAGGAAAGTCCTTATCTTTCAAACTACAGCATTTGAACAGAAATGCAACACACCATTCCCTGCTAACAATGCTTTACACTGTTAACTGTAAGTGTTTCTCTTTGAGAGAAACGCTTGTGTGTTTCTCTTTCAAGTTTCTCAAGAAATAAGTACAATTTCAAAGGAAAGTGCTTAATTTCCAAACTACAGCATTTGAACAGAAATGCAACACACCATTCCCTGCTAACAATTCTTTACACTTTTAGGAACAAGTGCTCATCTTTTCAGAAAAACGCATGTGCGTTTCTATCGCAACCTTCTTTAAAAAAAAGTATACTTCCAAAAAAATACTTATCTTTTAAACTACAGCATTTGAACAGAAATGCAACACACCATCCCCTCTAACAATGCTTTACACTGTTAGAAGCAAGTGCTCGTCTTTTGAGAAAAACGCATGTGCGTTTCTATCTCAACCATCTAAAAACATGAGTATACTTTCAAAGGAAAGTCCTTATCTTTCAAACTACAGCATTTGAACAGAAATGCAACACACCATTCCCTGCTAACAATGCTTTACACTGTTAGTTGCAAGTGTTTCTCTATAGAGAGAAACGCTTGTGTGTTTCTATTTCAAGTTTCTCAAGAAATAAGTACACTTTCAAAGGAAAGTGCTTCAATTTCAACTAAAGCATTTAGACAGAAATGCTTATCTTTCAAAGTACAGCATGTAGACAGAAAATCAATACTATATTACATTCTAACAATGCTTTACACTGTTAGGAGCAAGTGCTCATCTTTTGAGAAAAACGCATGTGCGTTTCTATCTCAACCTTCTAAAAAAATAAGTATACTCTCATAAAAAAGTGCTAATCTTTTAAACTACAGCATTTGAACAGAAATGCAACACACCATTCCCTGCTAACAATGCTTTACACTGTTACCTGCAAGTGTTTCTCTTTGAGAGAAACGCTTGTGTGTTTCTATTTCAAGTTTCTCAAGAAATAAGTACACTTTCAAAGGAAAGTGCTTCAATATCAACTAAAGCATTTAGACAGAAATGCTTATCTTTCAAAGTACAGCATGTAGACAGAAAATCAATACTATATTACATTCTAACAATGCTTTACACTGTTAGGAGCAAGTGCTCATCTTTTGAGAATAACGCATGTGCGTTTCTATTGCAACCTTCTTAAAAAATAAGTATACTTTCAAAAGAAAGTACTTAAATTTTAAACTACTGCATTTAAACAGAAATGCAACACACCTTTCCCTTCTATCAATGCTTTACACTGTTAGTTGCAAGTGTTTCTCTATAGAGAGAAACGCTTGTGTGTTTCTATTTCAAGTTTCTCAAGAAATAAGTACACTTTCAAAGGAAAGTGCTTCAATTTCAACTAAAGCATTTAGACAGAAATGCTTATCTTTCAAAGTACAGCATGTAGACAGAAAATCAATACTATATTACATTCTAACAATGCTTTACACTGTTAGGAGCAAGTGCTCGTCTTTTGAGAAAAACGCATGTGCGTTTCTATCTCAACCTTCTAAAAACATAAGTATACTTTCAAAGGAAAGTGCTTATCTTTCAAACTACAGCATTTGAACAGAAATGCAACACACCATTCCCTGCTAACAATGCTTTACACTGTTAACTGCAAGTGTTTCTCTTTGAGAGAAACGCTTGTGTGTTTCTATTTCAAGTTTCTCAAGAAATAAGTACACTTTCAAAGGAAAGTGCTTCAATTTCAACTAAAGCATTTAGACAGAAATGCTTATCTTTCAAAGTACAGCATATAGACAGAAAATCAATACTATATTACATTCTAACAATGCTTTACACTGTTAGGAGCAAGTGCATATCTTTTGAGAATAACGCATGTGCGTTTCTATTGCAACCTTCTTAAAAAAAAGTATACTTTCAGAAGAAAGTACTTAAATTTTAAACTACTGCATTTAAACAGAAATGCAACACAAATTTCCATTCTATCAATGCTTTACACTGTTAGTTGCAAGTGTTTCTCTATTGAGAGAAAAGCTTGTGCGTTTCTATCTGAAGGTTCTAAAGAAATAAGTACACTTTCAAAGGAAAGTGCTTCAATTTGAACTAAAGCATTTAGACAGACATGCTTATCTTTCAAAGTACAGCATGAAGACAGAAAAGCAATACTCCAGTCCATTCTAACAATGCTTTACTCTGTTAGAAGCAAGTGCTCGTCTTTTGAGAAAAACGCATGTGCGTTTCTATCTCAACCTTCTAAAGACATAAGTATACTTTCAAAGGAAAGTGCTTATCTTTCAAACTACAGCATTTGAACAGAAATGCAACACACCATTCCCTGCTAACAATGCTTTACACTGTTAACTGCAAGTGTTTCTCTTTGAGAGAAACGCTTGTGTGTTTCTATTTCAAGTTTCTCAAGAAATAAGTACACTTTCAAAGGAAAGTGCTTCAATTTCAACTAAAGCATTTAGACAGAAATGCTTATCTTTCAAAGTACAGCATGTAGACAGAAAATCAATACTATATTACATTCTAACAATGCTTTACACTGTTAGGAGCAAGTGCTCATCTTTTGAGAATAACGCATGTGCGTTTCTATTGCAACCTTCTTAAAAAATAAGTATACTTTCAAAAGAAAGTACTTAAATTTTAAACTACTGCATTTAAACAGAAATGCAACACACCTTTCCCTTCTCTCAATGCTTTACACTGTTAGTTGCAAGTGTTTCTCTATTGAGAGAAACGCTTGTGCGTTTCTATCTGAAGGTTCTAAAGAAATAAGTACACTTTCAAAGGAAAGTGCTTCAATTTGAACTAAAGCATTTAGACAGACATGCTTATCTTTCAAAGTGCAGCATGTAGACAGAAAATCAATACTACATTCCATTCTAACAATGCTTTACACTGTTAGAACCAAGTGCTCGTCTTTTGAGAAAAACACATGAGCGTTTCTATCTCAACCTTCTAAAAATATAAGTATACGTTAAAAGGAAAGTGCAACACACCATTTCCGGCTAACAATGCTTTACACTGGTAGGAACAAGTACACATCTTTTGATAAAAACGCATGTGCGTTTCTATCTCAACCTTCTAAAAAAATAAGTATACTTTCATAAGAAAGTGCTTATCTTTTAAACTACAGCATTTGAACAGAAATGCAACACACCATTCCCTTCTAACAATGCTTTACACTCTTAATTGCAACTATTTCTCTTTTGAGAGAAACGCTTGTGTGTTTCTATCTCAAATTTCTAAAGAAATAAGTACACTTTCAAGGAAAGTGCTTCAATTTCAACTATAGCATTTAGACAGAAATGCTTATCTTTCAAAGTATAGCTTGTAGACAGAAAATCAATACTACATTCCGTTCTAACAATGCTTTACACTCATAGAAGCAAGTGCTCGTCTTTTGAGAAAAACGCATGTGCGTTTCTATCTCAACCTTCTAAAAACATGAGTATACTTTCAAAGGAAAGTCCTTATCTTTCAAACTACAGCATTTGAACAGAAATGCAACACACCATTTCCGGCTAACAATGCTTTACACTGGTAGGAACAAGTACACATCTTTTGAGAAAAACGCATGTGCGTTTCTATCTCAACCTTCTAAAAAAATAAGTATACTTTCATAAGAAAGTGCTTATCTTTTAAACTACAGCATTTAAACAGAAATGCAACACACCATTCCCTTCTAACAATGCTTTACACTGTTAGTTGCAAGTGTTTCTCTTTTAAGAGAAATGCTTGTGCTTTTTTATTTGAAGGTTCTAAAGAAATAAGTATACTTTCAAAGGAAAGTTCTTAAATTTCAACTTAAGCATTTAGACAGAAATGCTTATCTTTCAAAGTACAGCATGTTGACAGAAAAGCAATACTCCAGTCCATTCTAACAATGCTTTACTCTGTTAGAAGCAAGTGCTCGTCTTTTGAGAAAAACGCATGTGCCTTTCTATCTCTCCCTTCTAAGAAAATAAGTATACTTTCAAAGGAAAGTGCTTAATTTCAAACTACAGCATTTGAACAGAAATGCAACACACCATTCCCTGCTAACAATTCTTTACACTGTTAGGAACAAGTGCTCATCTTTTGAGAAAAACGCATGTGCGTTTCTATCGCAACCTTCTTTAAAAAAAAGTATACTTCCAAAGAAAATACTTATCTTTTAAACTACAGCATTTGAACAGAAATGCAACACACCATCCCCTTCTAACAATGCTTTACACTGTTAGAAGCAAGTGCTCGTCTTTTGAGAAAAACGCATGTGCGTTTCTATCTCAACCATCTAAAAACATGAGTATACTTTCAAAGGAAAGTCCTTATCTTTCAAACTACAGCATTTGAACAGAAATGCAACACACCATTCCCTGCTAACAATGCTTTACACTGTTAACTGCAAGTGTTTCTCTTTGAGAGAAACGCTTGTGTGTTTCTATTTCAAGTTTCTCAAGAAATAAGTACACTTTCAAAGGAAAGTGCTTCAATTTCAACTAAAGCATTTAGACAGAAATGCTTATCTTTCAAAGTACAGCATGTAGACAGAAAATCAATACTACATTCCATTCTAACAATGCTTTACACTGTTAGAAGCAAGTGCTCGTCTTTTGAGAAAAACGCATGTGCCTTTCTATCTCTCCCTTCTAAGAAAATAAGTATACTTCCAAAGAAAGTACTTATCTTTTAAACTACAGCATTTGAACAGAAATGCAACACACCATCCCCTTCTAACAATGCTTTACACTGTTAGAAGCAAGTGCTCGTCTTTTGAGAAAAACGCATGTGCGTTTCTATCTCAACCTTCTAAAAACATAAGTATACTTTCAAAGGAAAGTGCTTATCTTTCGAACTACAGCATTTGAACAGAAATGCAACACACCATTCCCTGCTAACAATGCTTTACACTGTTAACTGCAAGTGTTTCTCTTTGAGAGAAACGCTTGTGTGTTTCTATTTCAAGTTTCTCAAGAAATAAGTACACTTTCAAAGGAAAGTGCTTCAATTTCAACTAAAGCATTTAGACAGAAATGCTTATCTTTCAAAGTACAGCATATAGACAGAAAATCAATACTATATTACATTCTAACAATGCTTTACACTGTTAGGAGCAAGTGCATATCTTTTGAGAATAACGCATGTGCGTTTCTATTGCAACCTTCTTAAAAAATAAGTATACTTTCAGAAGAAAGTACTTAAATTTTAAACTACTGCATTTAAACAGAAATGCAACACAAATTTCCATTCTATCAATGCTTTACACTGTTAGTTGCAAGTGTTTCTCTATTGAGAGAAAAGCTTGTGCGTTTCTATCTGAAGGTTCTAAAGAAATAAGTACACTTTCAAAGGAAAGTGCTTCAATTTGAACTAAAGCATTTAGACAGACATGCTTATCTTTCAAAGTGCAGCATGTAGACAGAAAATCAATACTACATTCCATTCTAACAATGCTTTACACTGTTAGAAGCAAGTGCTCGTCTTTTGAGAAAAACGCATGTGCGTTTCTATCTCAACCTTCTAAAAACAAGTATACTTTCAAAGGAAAGTGCTTATCTTTCAAACTACAGCATTTGAACAGAAATGCAACACACCATTCCCTGCTAACAATGCTTTACACTGTTAACTGCAAGTGTTTCTCTTTGAGAGAAACGCTTGTGTGTTTCTATTTCAAGTTTCTCAAGAAATAAGTACACTTTCAAAGGAAAGTGCTTCAATTTCAACTAAAGCATTTAGACAGAAATGCTTATCTTTCAAAGTACAGCATGTAGACAGAAAATCAATACTATATTACATTCTAACAATGCTTTACACTGTTAGGAGCAAGTGCTCATCATTTGAGAATAACGCATGTGCGTTTCTATTGCAACCTTCTTAAAAAATAAGTATACTTTCAAAAGAAAGTACTTAAATTTTAAACTACTGCATTTAAACAGAAATGCAACACACCTTTCCCTTCTATCAATGCTTTACACTGTTAGTTGCAAGTGTTTCTCTATTGAGAGAAACGCTTGTGCGTTTCTATCTGAAGGTTCTAAAGAAATAAGTACACTTTCAAAGGAAAGTGCTTCAATTTGAACTAAAGCATTTAGACAGACATGCTTATCTTTCAAAGTACAGCATGTAGACAGAAAATCAATACTATATTACATTCTAACAATACTTTACACTGTTAGGAGCAAGTGCTCATCTTTTGAGAATAACGCATGTGCGTTTCTATTGCAACCTTCTTAAAAAATAAGTATACTTTCATAAAAAAGTGCTAATCTTTTAAACTACAGCATTTGAACAGAAATGCAACACACCATTCCCTTCTAACAATGCTTTACACTGTTAGTTGCAAGTGTTTCTCTTTTGAGAAAGAGCTGTGTGTTTCTATCTGAAGTTTCTAGAAAAATAAGTACACTTTCAAAGGAAAATGCTTCAATTTCGACTAAAGAATTTAGACAGAAATGCTTATCTTTCAAAGTACAGCATGTACACAGAAAAGCAATACTCCAGTCCATTCTAACAATGCTTTACTCTGTTAGAAGCAAGTGCTCGTCTTTTGAGAAAAACGCATGTGCCTTTCTATCTCTCCCTTCTAAGAAAATAAGTATACTTCCAAAGGAAAGTGCTTATCTTTCAAACTACAGCATTTGAACAGAAATGCAACACACCATTCCCTGCTAACAATGCTTTACACTGTTAACTGCAAGTGTTTCTCTTTGAGAGAAACGCTTGTGTGTTTCTATTTCAAGTTTCTCAAGAAATAAGTACACTTTCAAAGGAAAGTGCTTCAATTTCAACTAAAGCATTTAGACAGAAATGCTTATCTTTCAAAGTACAGCATGTAGACAGAAAATCAATACTATATTACATTCTAACAATGCTTTACACTGTTAGGAGCAAGTGCTCATCTTTTGAGAATAACGCATGTGCGTTTCTATTGCAACCTTCTTAAAAAATAAGTATACTTTCAAAAGAAAGTACTTAAATTTTAAACTACTGCATTTAAACAGAAATGCAACACACCTTTCCCTTCTATCAATGCTTTACACTGTTACTTGGAAGTGTTTCTCTATTGAGAGAAACGCTTGCTTGTTTCTATCTCAAATTTCTAAAGACATAAGGACACTTTCAAAGGAAAGTGCTTCAATTTCAACTAAAGCATTTAGACAGAAATGCTTATCTTTCAAAGTACAGCATGTAGACAGAAAATCAATACTACATTCCATTCTAACAATGCTTTACACTGTTAGAAGCAAGTGCTCGTCTTTTGAGAAAAACAGCATGTGCGTTTCTATCTCAACCTTCTAAAAATATAAGTATACGTTCAAAGGAAAGTGCTTATCTTTTAAACTACAGCATTTAAACAGAAATGCAACACACCATTCCCTTCTAACAATGCTTTACACTGTTAATTGCAAGTATTTCTCTTTTGAGAGAAACGCTTGTGTGTTTCTATCTCAAATTTCTAAAGAAATAAGTACACTTTCAAGGAAAGTGCTTCAATTTCAACTAAAGCATTTAGACAGAAATGCTTATCTTTCAAAGTATAGCTTGTAGACAGAAAATCAATACTACATTCCGTTCTAACAATGCTTTACACTCATAGAAGCAAGTGCTCGTCTTTTGAGAAAAACGCATGTGCGTTTCTATCTCAACCTTCTAAAAACATAAGTATACTTTCAAAGGAAAGTCCTTATCTTTCAAACTACAGCATTTGAACAGAAATGCAACACACCATTTCCGGCTAACAATTCTTTACACTGTTAGGAACAAGTGCTCATCTTTTGAGAAAAACGCATGTGCGTTTCTATCGCAACCTTCTTAAAAAAAAGTATACTTCCAAAGAAAATACTTATCTTTTAAACTACAGCATTTGAACAGAAATGCAACACACCATCCCCTTCTAACAATGCTTTACACTGTTAGAAGCAAGTGCTCGTCTTTTGAGAAAAACGCATGTGCGTTTCTATCTCAACCTTCTAAAAAGTAAGTATACTTTCAAAGGAAAGTGCTTATCTTTCAAACTACAGCATTTGAACAGAAATGCAACACACCATTCCCTGCTACAATGCTTTACACTGTTAACTGCAAGTGTTTCTCTTTGAGAGAAACGCTTGTGTGTTTCTATTTCAAGTTTCTCAAGAAGTAAGTACACTTTCAAAGGAAAGTGCTTCAATTTCAACTAAAGCATTTAGACAGAAATGCTTATCTTTCAAAGTACAGCATATAGACAGAAAATCAATACTATATTACATTCTAACAATGCTTTACACTGTTAGGAGCAAGTGCTCATCTTTTGAGAATAACGCATGTGCGTTTCTATTGCAACCTTCTTAAAAAATAAGTATACTTTCAAAAGAAAGTACTTAAATTTTAAACTACTGCATTTAAACAGAAATGCAACACACCTTTCCCTTCTATCAATGCTTTACACTGTTAGTTGCAAGTGTTTCTCTATTGAGAGAAACGCTTGTGCGTTTCTATCTGAAGGTTCTAAAGAAATAAGTACACTTTCAAAGGAAAGTGCTTCAATTTGAACTAAAGCATTTAGACAGACATGCTTATCTTTCAAAGTGCAGCATGTAGACAGAAAATCAATACTACATTCCATTCTAACAATGCTTTACACTGTTAGAACCAAGTGCTCGTCTTTTGAGAAAAACACATGTGCGTTTCTATCTCAACCTTCTAAAAATATAAGTATACGTTAAAAGGAAAGTGCTTATCTTTTAAACTACAGCATTTAAACAGAAATGCAACACACCATTCCCTTCTAACAATGCTTTACACTCTTAATTGCAAGTATTTCTCTTTTGAGAGAAACGCTTGTGTGTTTCTATCTCAAATTTCTAAAGAAATAAGTACACTTTCAAGGAAAGTGCTTCAATTTCAACTAAAGCATTTAGACAGAAATGCTTATCTTTCAAAGTATAGCTGTAGACAGAAAATCAATACTACATTCCGTTCTAACAATGCTTTACACTCATAGAAGCAAGTGCTCGTCTTTTGAGAAAAACGCATGTGCGTTTCTATCTCAACCTTCTAAAAAAATAAGTATACTTTCATAAGAAAGTGCTTATCTTTTAAACTACAGCATTTGAACAGAAATGCAACACACCATTCCCTTCTAACAATGCTTTACACTGTTAGTTGCAAGTGTTTCTCTTTTGAGAAAGAGCTGTGTGTTTCTATCTGAAGTTTCTAGAAAAATAAGTACACTTTCAAAGGAAAATGCTTCAATTTCGACTAAAGAATTTAGACAGAAATGCTTATCTTTCAAAGTACAGCATGTACACAGAAAAGCAATACTCCAGTCCATTCTCACAATGCTTTACTCTGTTAGAAGCAAGTGCTCGTCTTTTGAGAAAAACGCATGTGCCTTTCTATCTCTCCCTTCTAAGAAAATAAGTATACTTCCAAAGAAAATACTTATCTTTTAAACTACAGCATTTGAACAGAAATGCAACACACCATCCCCTTCTAACAATGCTTTACACTGTTAGTTGCAAGTGTTTCTCTTTTGAGAAAGAGCTGTGTGTTTCTAGCTGAAGTTTCTAGAAAAATAAGTACACTTTCAAAGGAAAATGCTTCAATTTCAACTAAAGCATTTAGACAGAAATGCTTATCTTTCAAAGTATAGCTTGTAGACAGAAAATCAATACTACATTCCGTTCTAACAATGCTTTACACTCATAGAAGCAAGTGCTCGTCTTTTGAGAAAAACGCATGTGCGTTTCTATCTCAACCTTCTAAAAACATAAGTATACTTTCAAAGGAAAGTCCTTATCTTTCAAACTACAGCATTTGAACAGAAATGCAACACACCATTTCCGGCTAACAATGCTTTACACTGTTAGGAACAAGTGCTCATCTTTTGAGAAAAACGCATGTGCGTTTCTATCGCAACCTTCTTAAAAAAAAGCATACTTCCAAAGAAAATACTTATCTTTTAAACTACAGCATTTAAACAGAAATGCAACACACCATCCCCTTCTAACAATGCTTTACACTGTTAGAAGCAAGTGCTCGTCTTTTGAGAAAAACGCATGTGCGTTTCTATCTCAACCTTCTAAAAACATAAGTATACCTTCAAAGGAAAGTGCTTATCTTTCAAACTACAGCATTTGAACAGAAATGCAACACACCATTCCCTGCTACAATGCTTTACACTGTTAACTGCAAGTGTTTCTCTTTGAGAGAAACGCTTGTGTGTTTCTATTTCAAGTTTCTCAAGAAGTAAGTACACTTTCAAAGGAAAGTGCTTCAATTTCAACTAAAGCATTTAGACAGAAATGCTTATCTTTCAAAGTACAGCATATAGACAGAAAATCAATACTATATTACATTCTAACAATGCTTTACACTGTTAGGAGCAAGTGCTCATCTTTTGAGAATAACGCATGTGCGTTTCTATTGCAACCTTCTTAAAAAATAAGTATACTTTCAAAAGAAAGTACTTAAATTTTAAACTACTGCATTTAAACAGAAATGCAACACACCTTTCCCTTCTCTCAATGCTTTACACTGTTAGTTGCAAGTGTTTCTCTATTGAGAGAAACGCTTGAATGTTTCTGAAGGTTCTAAAGAAATAAGTACACTTTCAAAGGAAAGTGCTTCAATTTGAACTAAAGCATTTAGACAGACATGCTTATCTTTCAAAGTGCAGCATGTAGACAGAAAATCAATACTGCATTCCATTCTAACAATGCTTTACACTGTTAGAACCAAGTGCTCGTCTTTTGAGAAAAACACATGTGCGTTTCTATCTCAACCTTCTAAAAATATAAGTATACGTTAAAAGGAAAGTGCTTATCTTTTAAACTACAGCATTTAAACAGAAATGCAACACACCATTCCCTTCTAACAATGCTTTACACTCTTAATTGCAAGTATTTCTCTTTTGAGAGAAACGCTTGTGTGTTTCTATCTCAAATTTCTAAAGAAATAAGTACACTTTCAAGGAAAGTGCTTCAATTTCAACTAAAGCATTTAGACAGAAATGCTTATCTTTCAAAGTATAGCTGTAGACAGAAAATCAATACTACATTCCGTTCTAACAATGCTTTACACTCATAGAAGCAAGTGCTCGTCTTTTGAGAAAAACGCATGTGCGTTTCTATCTCAACCTTCTAAAAACATAAGTATACTTTCAAAGGAATTTCCTTATCTTTCAAACTACAGCATTTGAACAGAAATGCAACACACCATTTCCGGCTAACAATGCTTTACACTGGTAGGAACAAGTACACATCTTTTGATAAAAACGCATGTGCGTTTCTATCTCAACCTTCTAAAAAAATAAGTATACTTTCATAAGAAAGTGCTTATCTTTTAAACTACAGCATTTGAACAGAAATGCAACACACCATTCCCTTCTAACAATGCTTTACACTGTTAGTTGCAAGTGTTTCTCTTTTGAGAAAGAGCTGTGTGTTTCTATCTGAAGTTTCTAGAAAAATAAGTACACTTTCAAAGGAAAATGCTTCAATTTCAACTAAAGAATTTAGACAGAAATGCTTATCTTTCAAAGTACAGCATGTAGAAAGAAAAGCAATACTCCAGTCCATTGTAACAATGCTTTACTCTGTTAGAAGCAAGTGCTCGTCTTTTGAGAAAAACGCATGTGCCTTTCTATCTCAACCTTCTTAAAAAATAAGTATACTTCCAAAGAAAGTACTTATCTTTTAAACTACAGCATTTGAACAGAAATGCAACACACCATTCCCTTCTAACAATGCTTTACACTGTTAGTTGCAAGTGTTTCTCTTTTGAGAGAAACGCTTGTGTGTTTCTATCTCAAGTTTCTAAACAAATAAGTACACTTTCAAGGAAAGTGCTTCAATTTCAACTAAAGCATTTAGACAGAAATGCTTATCTTTCAAAGTATAGCTTGTAGACAGAAAATCAATACTACATTCCGTTCTAACAATGCTTTACACTCATAGAAGCAAGTGCTCGTCTTTTGAGAAAAACGCATGTGCGTTTCTATCTCAACCTTCTAAAAACATAAGTATACTTTCAAAGGAAAGTCCTTATCTTTCAAACTACAGCATTTGAACAGAAATGCAACACACCATTTCCGGCTAACAATGCTTTACACTGTTAGGAACAAGTGCTCATCTTTTGAGAAAAACGCATGTGCGTTTCTATCGCAACCTTCTTAAAAAAAAGTATACTTCCAAAGAAAATACTTATCTTTTAAACTACAGCATTTGAACAGAAATGCAACACACCATCCCCTTCTAACAATGCTTTACACTGTTAGAAGCAAGTGCTCGTCTTTTGAGAAAAACGCATGTGCGTTTCTATCTCAACCTTCTAAAAACATAAGTATACCTTCAAAGGAAAGTGCTTATCTTTCAAACTACAGCATTTGAACAGAAATGCAACACACCATTCCCTGCTACAATGCTTTACACTGTTAACTGCAAGTGTTTCTCTTTGAGAGAAACGCTTGTGTGTTTCTATTTCAAGTTTCTCAAGAAGTAAGTACACTTTCAAAGGAAAGTGCTTCAATTTCAACTAAAGCATTTAGACAGAAATGCTTATCTTTCAAAGTACAGCATATAGACAGAAAATCAATACTATATTACCTTCTAACAATGTTTTACACTGTTAGGAGCAAGTGCTCATCTTTTGAGAATAACGCATGTGCGTTTCTATTGCAACCTTCTTAAAAAATAAGTATACTTTCAAAAGAAAGTACTTAAATTTTAAACTACTGCATTTAAACAGAAATGCAACACACCTTTCCCTTCTATCAATGCTTTACACTGTTAGTTGCAAGTGTTTCTCTATTGAGAGAAACGCTTGTGCGTTTCTATCTGTAGGTTCTAAAGAAATAAGTACACTTTCAAAGGAAAGTGCTTCAATTTGAACTAAAGCATTTAGACAGACATGCTTATCTTTCAAAGTGCAGCATATAGACAGAAAATCAATACTACATTCCATTCTAACAATGCTTTACACTGTTAGAACCAAGTGCTCGTCTTTTGAGAAAAACGCATGTGCGTTTCTATCTCAACCTTCTAAAAACATAAGTATACTTTCAAAGGAAAGTCCTTATCTTTCAAACTACAGCATTTGAACAGAAATGCAACACACCATTTCCGGCTAACAATGCTTTACACTGGTAGGAACAAGGACACATCTTTTGAGAAAAACGCATGTGCATTTCTATCTCAACCTTCTAAAAAAATAAGTATACTTTCATAAGAAAGTGCTCATCTTTTAAACTACAGCATTTGAATAGAAATGCAACACACCATTCTCTGCTAACAATTCTTTACACTGTTAGTTGTAAGTGTTTCTCTTTTAAGAGAAATGCTTGTGCTTTTCTATCTGAAGGTTCTAAAGAAATAAGTATACTTTCAAAGGAAAGTTCTTAAATTTCAACTTAAGCATTTAGACAGAAATGCTTATCTTTCAAAGTACAGCATGTAGACAGAAAATCAATACTCCAGTCCATTCTAACAATGCTTTACTCTGTTAGAAGCAAGTGCTCGCCTTTTGAGAAAAACGCATGTGCCTTTCTATCTCTCCCTTCTATGAAAATAAGTATACTTTCAAAGGAAAGTGCTTATCTTTCAAACTACAGCATTTGAACAGAAATTCAACACACCATTCCCTTCTAACAATGCTTTACACTGTTAGATGCAAGTGTTTCTCTTTTGAGAGAAATGCTTGTGCGTTTCTATCTGAAGTTTGTAAAGAAATAAGTACACTTTCAAAGGAAAGTGCTTCAATTTCAACTTAAGCATTTAGACAGAAATGCTTATCTTTCAAAGTACAGCAAGTAGACAGAAAAGCAATACTCCAGTCCATTCTCACAATGCTTTACCATGTTAGAAGCAAGTGCTCGTCTTTTGAGAAAAACGCATGTGCGTTTCGATCTCAACCTTCTAAAACAATAATTATACTTTCAAAGGAAAGTCCTTATCTTTCAAACTACAGCATTTGTACCGAAATGCAACACACCATTTCCTGCTAACAATGCTTTACACTGGTAGGAACAAGTACTCATCTTTTGAGAAAAACGCATGTGTATTTCTATCGCAACCTTCTTAAAAAATAAGTATACTTCCAAAGAAAGTACTTATCATTAAAACTACAGCATTAAAACAGAAATGCAACACACCATTCCCTTCTAACAATGCTTTACACTGTTAGTTGCAAGTGTTTCTCTATTGAGAGAAACGCTTGTGTGTTTCTATCTCAAATTTCTAAAGAAATAAGTACACTTTCAAAGGAAAGTGCTTCAATTTCAACTAAGCATTTAGACAGAAATGCTTATCTTTCAAAGTACAGCATGTAGACAGAAAAGCAATACTACATTCCATTCTAACAATGCTTTACACTGTTAGAAGCAAGTGCTCGTCTTTTGAGAAAAACGCATGTGCGTTTCTATCTCAACCTTCTAAAAAAAGAATTATACTTTCAAAGGAAAGTCCTTATCTTTCAAACTACAGCATTTGAACAGAAATGCAACACACCATTTCCCGCTAACAATGTTTTACACTGGTAGGAACAAGTACTCATTTTTGAGAAAAACGCATGTGCGTTTCTATCTCAACCTTCTAAAAAAATAAGTATACTTTCATAAGAAAGTGCTTATCTTTAAAACTACAGCATTTGAACAGAAATGCAACACACCATTCCCTTCTAACAATGCTTTACACTGTTAGTTGCAAGTGTTTCTCTTTTGAGAAAGAGCTGTGTGTTTCTATCTCAAGTTTCTAAAAAAATAAGTACACTTTCAAAGGAAAGTGCTTCAATTTCAACTAAAGCATTTAGACAGAAATGCTTATCTTTCAAAGTACAGCATGTAGACAGAAAAGCAATACTCCAGTCCATTCTAACAATGCTAAACCGGTTCAGACTGGTTCAGACCGTTTTAATACGGTTTAGACCAGTTCAAACCGGTTTAGACCGGTTTAGACCGGTTCAAACCGGTTCAGACTGGTTCAGACCGCTTTAATCCGGTTCAAATTGGTTCAAACCGGTTCAATCCGGTTCAGACCAGTTTAATCCGGTTTAGACAGGTTCAGAACCTTTTAATCTGGTTCAGACCGGTTCGATCCGGTTCAAACCGGTTTAATCCAAGTGACACCGGTTTACTCCGGTTCAGAATGGTTCAATCCGGTTTTAACCGGTTCAAACCTGTTCAAACCGGTTTAATCCGTTTGAGACTGGTTCAAACCGGTTCGGACTGGTTCAGACAGTTTTAATACGGTTTAGTCCGGTTCAAACCGGTTTAGACCAGTTTAGACCGGTTCAAACCGGTTTAGACCGGTTTAGACCGGTTCAGACCGGTTTAATCCGGTTCAGACCAGTTCAATACCGTTGAAAACGGTTCAATCCGGTTCTAACTGGTTTAAACCGGTTTAGACCGGTTCATACCAGTTTAATCCGGTTTAGACCTTTTCAAACCGGTTTAGACCAGTTCAGACCGGTTTAATCTGCTTAGGACCGGTTCAAACCGGTTCAAACCAGTTCAGACCTGTTCAAAACTGTTCAGACGGGTTTAATCCGGTTTAGACCGGTTCTAACCGGTTTAGACCGGTTCAAGCCGGTGCAAACCGGTTCAGACCGGTTTAATCCGTTTCAGACTGGTTCAATCCGATTCAGACTGGTTCAGACCGTTTAATACGGTTTAAACCTTTTCAAACCGGTTTAAACCGGTTCAGAACGGTTTAATCCGGTTCAGACTGGTTCAGTCCGGTTCAAAACGGTTTGATCCGGTTCAGACCGGTTTAATATGGTTCAGACCGGTTCAAACCGGTTCAAACCAGTTCAGACCTGTTCAAACCGGTTCAAACAGATTCAGACCAGTTTAATCTGGTTTAGACCGGTTCTAACCGGTTTAGACCGGTTCAAGCTGGTGCAAACCAGTTCAGACTGGTTTAATCCGGTTTAGACCGGTTCAAAACGGTTTAGACCGGTTTAGACCAGATCAAAATGGTTTAGATCCGTTCAGACCGGATCAAACCGGTTTAGACTGGTTCAGAACAGTTTAATCGGTTCAGACCGGTTTAATACGGTTTAAACCGTTTCAAACTGGTTTAGCTCGGTTCAAACCAGTTTAATCTGATTTAGACTGGTTCAAAACGGTTTAGACGGGTTTAATCCGGTTTAGATCGGTTCAAACCGCTTTAATCCGGTTTAGACCGGTTCAAATCGGTTTAGACCGGTTCATACCGGTTCAGACCGGTTCAATCCGGTTCTAACCGGTTTAGACCGGGTCAGACAGTTTTTATCAGGTTCAGACCGGTTTAATCTGGTATAGATCGGTTTAGACCGGTTTAATCTGGTTCTGACCGGTTCAATCCGGTTCAAACCGGTACTATCCGGTTCAGACCGGTTTAATCCAATTTAGATCGGTTCGACCCGCTTCAGACCGGTTCAGACCGGTTAATCTGGTTCAGACCGGTTCAAACCGGTTCAGACCGGTTCAGACCAGTTTAATCCGGTTTAGACCGTTTCTAACCGGTTTAGATTGGTTCAAGCAGGTGCAAACCGGTTCAGACTGGTTCAATCTGGTTTAGACCGGTTTAGGCCGGTTCAAACCAGTTCAGACTGGTTTAATCCGGTTCAGACCGGTTCAAACTGATTTAGACCGGTTTAGACAAGATCAAACTGGTTTAGACCGGTTCAGACCGGTTCAATCACTTTCAGACTGGTTCAGACCGGTTTAATATGGTTTAAACCGTTTAAAACTGGTTTAGACCAGTTTAATCCGGTTTAGAAAGGTTCAAACCGGTTTAGACCGGTTCAGACCGGTTTAATCCGGTTCAGACCGGTTCTATCCGGTTCAAACCAGTTCAGACCTGTTCAAGCCGGTGCAAACCGGTTCAGACCAGTTTAATCCGGTTCAGACAGGTTCAATCCGATTCAGACTGGTTCAGACCGGTTTAATACGGTTTAAACCGTTTCAAACCGGTTCAAAATGGTTCAGACCGGTTTAATCCGGTTTAGCCAGCTTCAAACCGGTTTAGCCCGGTTCAGACCGGTTTAATCAGGTTCAGAAAGGTTCAATCCGTATCAAACCGGTTTTATCAGGTTCAGACCGGTTTAATCCGGTTTAGACCGGTTGGAACCGGTTTAGACCGGTTCAGACCGGTTTAATCTGGTTCAAACCGGTTCAGTCCGGTTCAAACTCTTTATATCCTGTTCAGACCGGTTTAATCCGGTTTAGACAGGTTCAAACCGGTTCAGACCGGATTAATCTGGTTCAGAACGGTTCAAACCGGTTCAAACCGGTTGAGACCGGATTAATCTTGTTCAGAACGGTTCAAACCGGTTCAGACCGGTTCAGACCGGTTTAATCCGGTTCAGACCGTTTCAAACCGGTTCAGACTGGTTCACACCGATTTTATACGGTTTAGACCGGTTCAGACCGGTTTAGACAGGTTCAAACCGGTTTAGACCGGTTCAGACCGGTTTAATCCGGTTCACATCGGTTCAATGCAGTTCAAACCAGTTCAGAAATGTTCAAACCTTTTCGAACCGGTTCAGACCGGTTTACTCCGGTTCAAACCGGTTCAGACTGGTTTAATCCGGTTTAGACCAGTTCAAACCGGTTAAGAACGGTTCAGAACAGTTTAATCCGTTTTAGACTGGTTCATTCCGATTCAGACTGGTTCAGACCGGTTTAAACTGGTTCAGACCGTTTCAAGCTGGTGCAAAATGGTTCAGACCGGTTTAATGTTGTTCAGACCGGTTTAATCCGGTTTAAACCAGTTCAAACCCGTTTAAACCGGTTCAGACCGGATAAAGCTGGTTCAGACCAGATAAAGCCAGTTCAGACCGGTTCAAACCGGTTCAGACCGGTTCAGACCGGTTTATTACGGTTTAGACCGGTTCAGACCGGTTTAATCCGGTTCAGACCGGTTCAATCCGGTTTAGACCAGTTCAAACCGGTTTATACCGGTTCAGACCGGTTTAATCTGGTTCAGACCGACTCAATCCGGTTCAAACCAGTTCAAACCGGTTCAGACCGGTTTAATCCGGTTTAGCTCGGTTCAAACCGGTTTAAACCGGTTTAGACCGGTTCAAACTGGTTTAGATCATTTCAGACCGGTTTAATCCGGTTCAGACCGGTTTAATCCGGTTCACACTGCATCATACTGGTTCAGAGGCGTTTAATCCGGTTCAGACCGGTTTAATCCGGTTCAAACCGGTTCAGACTGGTTCAGACCGGTTTAATACGGTTTAGACCGGATCAAACCGGTTTAGACCGATTTAGACCGGTTTAATCCGATTCAGACCGGTTCAATCCGGTTCAAACCGGGTCGAACCGGTTCAGACCGGTTCAAGCTGGTTCAAACCGGTTCAGACCGGTTTAATCTTGTTCATACGGGTTTAATCCAGTTTAGACCTGTTCAAACCGGTTCAAACCGGTTCAGACCGGTTTAATCCGGTTCAGACCGGTTTAAACCGGTTGAGACCGGTTCAGAACAGTTTAATTGGTTCAGACCGGTTTAATACGGTATAAACCGTTTCAAACCGGTTTAGCTCGATTCAAACCGCTTTAATCCGGTTTAGACCGGTTCAATCCGGTTCTAACCGTTTTATACCGGTTCAGACCAGTTTAATCCGGTTCAGAACGGTTCAATCCGGTTCCAACCGGTTTAGACCGTTTCAGACCGGTTTAATCTGGTTTAGACCGGTTTAATCCGGTTTAGACCGGTTTAGACCGTTTTAATCTGGTTCAGACTGGTTCAATCCGGTTCTATCCGGTTCAGACCGGTTTAATCCGATTTAGATCGGTTCAACCCGGTTCAGACCGGTTCAGCCCGGTTTAATCCGGTTTAGACATTTTCAAACCGGTTTAAACTTGTTCAGACCCGTTTAATCCGGTTTAGACAGGTTCAAACCGGTTTAGACCGGTTCAGTCCAGTTTAATCCGGTTCAGACCGGTTCAATCCGGTTCAAACCGTTTTAGACCGGTTCAGACCGGTTTAATCCGGATCACATCGGTTCAGTCCTGTTCAAACCACTTCAGACCTGTTCAAACCTTTTCGAACTGGTTCAGACCGGTTTACTCCGGTTCAACCTGGTACAGACCGGTTTAATCCGGTTTAGACCGGTTCAAACCAGTTAAGAACGGTTCAGAACAGTTTAATCAGTTTCAGACTGGTTCAATCCGATTCAGACTGGTTCAGACCGGTTTAAACCGGTTCAGACCGGTTCAAGCTGGTGCAAACCGGTTCAGACCGGTTTAATGTTGTTCAGACCGGTTTAATCCGGTTTAGACCAGTTCAAACCCATTCAAATCGGTTCAGATCCGATAAAGCCATTTCAGACCGGTTCAAACCGGTTCAGACCGGTTCAGACCGGTTTAATACGGTTTAGACCAGTTCAGACCGGTTTATTCTGGTTCAGAAAGGTTCAATCCGGAGCAAACCGGTTTTATCAGGTTCACACCGGTTTAATCCGGTTTAGATCGGTGCAAACCGGTTTAATCCGGTTTAGACCAGTTCAAACTGGTTTAGGCCGGTTCAGACCGGTTTAATCTGGTTCAAACCGGTTCAATCCGGTTCAAACAGGTTATACCCGGTTCAGACCGGTTTAATCCGGTTTAGACAGGTTCAAACCGATTCAGACCGGATTAATCTGGTTCAGACCGGTTCAAACCGGTTCAAACCGGTTCAGACCGGTTCAATCAGATTCAGACTGGTTCAGACCGGTTTAATATGGTTTAAACCGTTTCAAACCGGTTTAGACCGGTTTAATCAGCTTTAGACCGGTTCAAGCCGGTGCAAACCGGTTCAGACCAGTTTAATCCAGTTCAGACAGGTTCAATCCGATTCAGACTGGTTCAGACCAGTTTAATACGGTTTAAACCGTTTCAAACCGGTTCAAAATGGTTCAGACCGGTTTAATCCGGTTTAGACAGGTTCAAACCTGTTCAGACTGGTTCAGACCGGTTTAATCCGTTTCAGACCGGTTCAATCCAGTTCAAACCGGTTTAGACCGGTTCAGACTGGTTTAATCCGGTTTAGACCAGTTCAAAACCGTTTAGACCGGTTCAGACCGGTTGAATCCGGTTTAGACAGGTTCAAACAGGTTTAGACTGGTTCAGACCGGTTTAATCCGGTTCAGACCGGTTGAATCCGGTTCAATCCGGTTTAGACCGGTTCAGACCGGTTTAATCTGGTTCAGCAAGGTTCAATCAGGAACAAACCGGTTCTATTCGAATCACACCGGTTTAATCCGGTTTAGACAGGTTCATACCGGTTCAGACCGGATTAATCTGGTTCAGATCGGTTCAAACCGGTTCAGACCGGCACAGACCAGTTCAATCCGATTTAGACCGGTTCTAACCGGTTTAGACCTGTTCAGACCGGTTTAATCCGGTTCAGACCGGTTCAATCCAGCTTAGACCGTTTCAAACAGGTTCAGACTGGTTCACACCGGTTTTATACGGTTTAGACCGGTTCAGACCGGATTAATCCGTTTTAGACAGGTTCAAACCGGTTTAGACTGGTTCAGACCGGTTAAATCCGGTTCAGACCGGTTCAATCCGGTTTACATTGGTTCAGACCGGTTTAATACGGTTTAGACCGGTTCAAACCGGTTTAGACCGGTTTAATCCGGTTTAGATCGGTTCAAACCGGTTTAATCTGGTTTAGACCGGTTCAGACCGGTTTAATCCGGTTCAGTCCAGTTCAATCCGGTTCTAAACTGTTCAATCCCGTTCTAACCGGTTTAAACCAGTTTAGACCGGTTCAGACTGGTTTAATCCGGTTTAGACCGGTTCAAAACTGTTTAGACCGGTTCAGACCGGTTTAATCTGCTTCAGACCGGTTCAAACCGGTTCAAACCAGTTCAGACCTGTTCAAACCGGTTCAGACCGGTTTAATCCGTTTTAGACTGTTTCAAACCGGTTCAAAATGGTTCAGACCGGATTAATCCGGTTTAGACAGGTTCAAACCGGTTTAGACCGGTTCAGACCGGTTTAATCCGGTTCAGAGCGGTTCAATGCGGTTCAAACCCGTTTAGACTGGTTCAGACCGGTTTAATCTGGTTCAGCAAGGTTCAATCAGGATCAAACCGGTTCTATCCGAATCACACCGGTATAATCCGGTTTAGACAGGTTCAAACCTGTTCAGACCGGATTAATCTGGTTCAGACCGGTTCAAACCGTTTCAGTCCGGTTCAGACCAGTTCAATCCGCTTTAGACCGGTTCTAACCGGTTTAGACCGGTTTAATCCGGTTTAGACAGGTTCTAACCGGTTTAGACCGGTTCAAGCCGGTGCGAACCGGTACAGACCGGTTTAATCCGGTTTAGACCGGTTCAATCCAGTTTAGACCGTTTCAAACCGGTTCAGACTGGTTCACACCGGTTTTTTACGGTTTAGACTGGTTCAGACCGGTTTAATCCGGTTTAGACCGATTCAAACCGGTTTAGATTGGTTCAGACCGGTTTAATCCGGATCAGACCGGTTTAAGCCGGTTCACACCGGATCAAACCGGTTCAGAGGGTTTAATCCGGTTTAGACCGGTTCAAAACAGTTTAGACCGCTTTAATAGAGTTTAGATCGGTTCAAACCGCTTTAATCCGGTTTAGACCGGTTCAGTCCGGTTTAATCTGGTTCAGAACGGTTCAATCCGGATCTAACCGGTTTAGACTGGTTCAGACCGGTTTAATCAGGTTCAGACCGGTTTAATCCGGTTTAGACCGGTTTAGACTGTTTTAATCTGGTTCAGACCGGTTCAATCCGGTTCAAACCGGTTCTATCCGGTTCAGACCTGTTTAATCCGATTTAGATCGGTTCAACACGGTTCAGACCGGTTCAGCCCGGTTTAATCCGGTTTAGACATTTTCAAACCGGTTCATACTGGTTCAGACCGGTTTAATCCGGTTTAGACAGGTTCAAACCGGTTTAGACCGGTTCAGACCGGATTAATCTGGTTCAGACCGGTTTAATCCGGTTTAGACCGGTTCAAACAGTTTCAAACCGGTTCAGACCGGTTCAATCAGATTCAGACTGGTTCAGACCGGTTTAATATGGTTTAAACCGTTTCAAACCGGTTTAGAATGGTTTAATCCGGTTTAGACAGATTCAAACCGGTTTAGACCGGTTCAGACTGGTTTAATCCGGTTTAGACCGGTTCTAACCGGTTTAAACCGGTTCTAACCGGTATAGACCGGTTCAAGCCGGTGCAAACCGGTTCAGACCAGTTTAATCCGGTTCAGACAGGTTCAATCTGATTCAGACTGGTTTAGACCGGTTTAATACGGTTTAAACCGTTTCAAACCGGTTCAAAATGGTTCAGACCGGTTTAATCCGGTTTAGACAGGTTCAAACCAGTTTAGACTGGTTCAGACCGGTTTAATCCGTTTCAGACCGGTTCAATCCAGTTCAAACCGGTTTAGACCGGTTCAGACTGGTTTAATCTGGTTCATAAAGGTTCAATCAGGATCAAACCGGTTTTATCAGAGTCACACTGGTTTAATCCGGTTTAGATCGGTGCAAACCGGTTTAATCCGGTTTAGACCAGTTCAAACTGGTTTAGACCGGTTCAGACCGGTTTAATCTTGTTCAAACCGGTTCAATCCGGTTCAAACCGGTTATATCCGGTTCAGACCGGTTTAATCCAGTTTAGACAGGTTCAAACCGGTTCAGACCGGATTAATCTGGTTCAGACCGGTTCAAACCGTTCCAGACTGGTTCAGACCATTTTAATCCACTTTAGACCGGTTCTAACCGGTTTAGACCGGTTCAAGCCGGTGCGAACCGGTTCGGACTGGTTTAATTCGATTTAGACCGGTTTAGGCTGGTTCAAACCAGTTCAGACTGGTTTAATCCGGTTTAGACCGGTTCAAACCGGTTTAGACCGGTTTAGAACAGATCAAACTGGTTCAGACCGGTTCATTCCGGTTCAAACCGGTTTAGACCGGTTCAGACAGGTTTAATCTGGTTCAGACAGGTTCAATCCGGATCAAACCGGTTCTATCCGGTTCAGACTGGTTTAATCCGGTTTAGATCGGTGCAAACCGGTTTAATCCGGTTTAGACAAGTTCAAAACGGTTTAGACCGGTTCAGACCGGTTTAATCTGGTTCAAACCGGTTCAATCCGGTTCAAACTGATTATATCCGGTTCAGACCGGTTTAATCCGGTTTAGACAGGTTAAAACCGGTTCAGACTGGATTAATCTGGTTCAGACCGGTTCAAACCGGATCAGACCGGTTTAATCCGGTTTAGACCAGTTCAAACCGGTTCAGACCGGTTTAATCCAGTTCAGACCGTTTCAAACCAGTTCAGACTGTTTCAATACGGTTTTATACGGTTTAGACCGGTTCAGACCGGTTTAATCCGGTTCTGACCGGTTCAATCCGGTTCAAACCAGTTCAGACCTGTTCAAACCGGTTCAAACCGGTTCAGATCGGTTTAATCCGGTTTAGACCGGTTCTAACCGGTTTAGACCGGATCAAGCCGTTACAAACCGGTTCAGACCGTTTAATCCGGTTCAGACGGGTTCAATCCGATTCAGACTGGTTCAGACCGGTTTAATACGGTGTAAACCGTTTCAAACCGCTTTAGACCGGTTCAGACCAGTTTAATCTGGTTTAGACCGGTTCAAACCGGTTTAGACCGGTTCACACCGGTTTAATCCGGTTAAGACCATTTCAATCCGGTTCTAAACGGTTCAATCCGGTTCTAACAGGTTTAAACCGGTTTAGACTGGTTCATTCCGGTTTAGAATGGTTCAAATCGGTTTAGACTGGTTCAGACCGGTTTTATCTGCTTCAGACCGGTTCAAAGCGGTTCAAACCAGTTCAGACCTGTTCAAACTGGTTCAGACAGTTTAATCCGGTTTAGACTGGTTCACACCGGTTTAATCCGGTTAAGACCATTTCAATCTGGTTCTAAACGGTTCGAACCGGTTCAGACTGGTTCAAGCCGGTGCAAACCGGTTCAGACCGGTTCAATCCGGTTTAGACCGGTTCAAACCGGTTTAGACCGGTTCAGAACGGTTTAATATGGTTCAGACCGGTTCAAACCGGTTCAAACCAGTTCAGACCTGTTCAAACCGGTTCAAACCGATTCAGACCGGTTTAATCCGGTTTAGACCAGTTCTAAACGTTTTAGACCGGTTCAAGCCTGTGCAAACCAGTTCAGACTGGTTTTTTGCAGTTTAGACTGGTTTAGGCCGGTTCAAACCAGTTCAGCCTGGTTTAATCCGGTTTAGACCAGTTCAAACCGGTTTAGACCGGTTTAGACCAGATCAAACTGGTTTAGACCGGTTCAGTCCGGATCAAACCGGTTTAGACCAGTTCAGAACAGTTTAATCGGTTCAGACCGGTTTAATACGGTTTAAACCGTTTCAAAACGGTTTAGCTCGGTTCAAACCGGTTTAATCCGGTTTAGACCGCTTCAAACCGGATTAGACCAGTTTAATCCAGTTTAGATCGGTTCAAACCGCTTTAATCCGGTTTAGACTGGTTCAAATCTGTTTAGACTGGTTCATACCGGTTTAATCCGGTTCAGACCGGTTCAATCCGGTTCTAACCGTTTTAGACGGGTTTAGACCGGTTTTATCAGGTTTAGACTGGTTCAAACCTGTTTAGACTGGTTCAGACCAGTTTAATCTGGTTCAGACTGGTTTAATCCGGTTTAGACCGGTTTAGACCGGTTTAATCTGGTTCTGACCGGTTCAATCCGGTTCAAACCGGTTCTATCCGGTTCAGACCGGTTTAATCCGATTTAGATCGGTTCAATCCGGTTCAGACCGGTTCAGCCCGGTTTAATCCGGTTTAGACATTTTCAAACCGGTTCATACTGGTTCAGACCGGTTTAATCCGGTTTAGACAGGTTCAAACCGGTTTAGACCGGTTCAGACCGGATTAATCTGGTTCAGACCGGTTTAATCCGGTTTAGACCGGTTTAGACTGTTTTAATCTGGTTCAGACCGGTTCAATCCGGTTCAAACCGGTTCTATCCCGTTCAGACCAGTTTAATCCGATTTAGATCGGTTCAACCTGGTTCAGACCGGTTCAGCCCGGTTTAATCCGGTTTAGACATTTTCAAACCAGTTCAAACTGGTTCAGACCGGTTTAATCCGGTTTAGACAGGTTCAAACCGGTTCAGACCGGATTAATCTGGTTCAGAGCGGTTCAACCCGTTTCAGACCGGTTTAATCCGGTTTAGACCGTTCAAACCGTTTCAAACCGGTTCAGACCGGTTCAATCAGATTCAGACTGGTTCAGACCGGTTTAATATGGTTTAAACCGTTTCAAACCGGTTTAGAACGGTTTAATCCGGTTTAGAGAGATTCAAACCGGTTTAGACCGGTTCAGACCGGTTTAATCCGGTTTAGACCGGTTCTAACCGGTTTAAACCGGTTCTAACCGGTATAGACCGATTCAAGCTGGTGCAAACCGGTCCAGACCAGTTTAATCCGGTTCAGACAGGTTCAATCTGATTCAGACTGGTTCAGACCGGTTTAATACGGTTTAAAACGTTTCAAACCGGTTCAAAATGGTTCAGACCGGTTTAATCCGGTTTAGACAGGTTCAAACCGGTTTAGACAGGTTCAGACCGGTTTAATCCGTTTCAGACCGGTTCAATCCAGTTCAAACCGGTTTAGACCGGTTCAGACTGGTTTAATCTGGTTCATAAAGGTTCAATCAGGATCAAACCGGTTTTATCAGATTCACACTGGTTTAATCCGGTTTAGATCGGTGCAAACCGGTTTAATCCGGTTTAGACCAGTTCAAACTTGTTTAGACCGGTTCAGACCGGTTTAATCTTGTTCAAACCGGTTCAATCCGGTTCAAACCGGTTATATCTGGTTCAGACCGGTTTAGTCCGGTTTAGACAGGTTCAAACCGGTTCAGACCTGATTAATCTGGTTCAGACCGGTTCAAACCGTTTCAGACTGGTTCAGACCAGTTTAATCCGCTTTAGACCGGTTCTAACCAGTTTAGACTGGTTCAAGCCGGTGCGATCCGGTTCGGACTGGTTTAATTCGATTTAGACCGGTTTAGGCTGGTTCAAACCCGTTCAGACTGGTTTAATCTGGTTCTGACCGGTTCAATCCGGTTTAGACAGGTTCAAACCAGTTTAGATCGGTTCAGACCGGTTTAATGTGGTTTAGACCGGTTCAAACCGGTTTAGACCGGTTCAGACCGGTTTAATCTGGTTTAGACCGGTTCAGACCGGTTTAATCCGGTTTAGTCCAGTTCAATCCGGTTCTAAACTGTTCAATCCCGTTCTAACCGGTATAAACCAGTTTAGACCGGTTCAGACTGGTTTAATCCGGTTTAGACCGGTTCAAAACCGTTTAGACCGGTTCAGACCGGTTTAATCTGCTTCAGACCGGTTCAAACCGGTTCAAACCAGTTCAGACCTGTTCAAACCGGTTCAGACAGGTTTAATCCGTTTTAGACCGTTTCAAACCGGTTCAAAATGGTTCAGACCGGTTTAATCCGGTTTAGACAGGTTCAAACCGGTTTAGACTGGTTCAGACCGGTTTATTCCGGTTCAGACCGGTTCAATCCGGTTCAAACCGGTTTAGACCGGTTCAGACCGGTTTAATCTGGTTCAGCAAGGTTCAATCAGGATCAAACCGGTTCTATCCGAATCACACCGGTATAATCCGGTTTAGACAGGTTCAAACCTGTTCAGACCGGATTAATCTGGTTCAGACCGGTTCAAACCGTTTCAGACCGGTTCAGACCAGTTCAATCCGCTTTAGACAGGTTCAATCCAGTTTAGACCGGTTTAATCCGGTTTAGACCGGTTCAATCCAGTTTAGACCGTTTCAAACCGGTTCAGACTGGTTCACACCGGTTTTATACGGTTTAGACTGGTTCAGACCGGTTTAGTCCGGTTTAGACCGATTCAAACCGGTTTAGATCGGGTCAGACCGGTTTAATCCGGATCAGACCGGTTTAAGCCGGTTTACACCGGATCAAACCGGTTCAGAGGGTTTAATCCGGTTTAGACCGGTTCAAAACAGTTTAGACAGCTTTAATACAGTTTAGATCGGTTCAAACCGCTTTAATCCGGTTTAGACCAGTTCAATCCGGATCTAACCGGTTTATACCGGTTCAGACCGGTTTAATCTGGTTCAGAACGGTTCAATCCGGATCTAACCGGTTTAGACCGGTTCAGACCGGTTTAATCTGGTTCAGACCGGTTTAATCCGGTTTAGACTGGTTTAGACCGGTTTAATCTGGTTCAGACAGGTTCAATCCGGTTCAAACCGGTTCTATCCAGTTCAGACCGGTTTAATCCAATTTAGATCGGTTCAACCCGGTTCAGACCGGTTCAGCTCGGTTTAATCCGGTTTAGACAGGTTCAAACCGGTTTAGACCGGTTCAGACCGGATTAATCTGGTTCGGACCGGTTTAATCTGGTTTAGACCGGTTGAGACTGTTTTAATCTGGTTCAGACCGGTTCAATCCGGTTCAAACCGGTTCTATCCGGTTCAGACCGGTTTAATCCGATTTAGATCGGTTCAACCCGGTTCAGACCGGTTCAGCCCGGTTTAATCCGGTTTAGACATTTTCAAACCGGTTCATACTGTTTCAGACCGGTTTAATCCGGTTTAGACAGGTTCAAACCGGTTTAGACCGGTTCAGACCGGATTAATCTGGTTCAGACCGGTTTAATCCGGTTTAGACCGGTTTAGACTGTTTTAATCTGGTTCAGACCGGTTCAATCCGGTTCAAACCGGTTCTATCCGGTTCAGACCGGTTTAATCTGATTTAGATCGGTTCAACCCGGTTCAGACCGGTTCAGCCCGGTTTAATCCGGTTTAGACATTTTCAAACCAGTTCAAACTGGTTCAGACCGGTTTAATCCGGTTTAGACAGGTTCAAACCGGTTCAGACCAGATTAATCTGGTTCAGACCGGTTCAACCCGTTTCAAACCGGTTCAGACCGGTTCAATCAGATTCAGACTTGTTCAGACCGGTTTAATATGGTTTAAACCGTTTCAAACCGGTTTAGAACAGTTTAATCTGGTTTAGACAGATTCAAACCGGTTTAGACCGGTTCAGACCGGTTTAATCCGGTTTAGACCGGTTCTAACCGGTCTACACCGGTTCTAACCAGTATAGACCGATTCAAGCCGGTGCAAACCGGTCCAGACCAGTTTAGTCCGGTTCAGACAGGTTCAATCTGATTCAGACTGGTTCAGACCGGTTTAATACGGTTTAAACCGTTTCAAACCGGTTCAAAATGGTTCAGACCGGTTTAATCCGGTTTAGACAGGTTCAAACCGGTTTAGACAGGTTCAGACCGGTTAAATCCGTTTCAGACCGGTTCAATCCAGTTCAAACCGGTTTAGACCGGTTCAGACTGGTTTAATCTGGTTCATAAAGGTTCAATCAGGATCAAACCGGTTTTATCAGATTCACACTGGTTTAATCCGGTTTAGATCGGTGCAAACCGGTTTAATCCGCTTTAGACCAGTTCAAACTGGTTTAGACCGGTTCAGACCGGTTCAATCTTGTTCAAACCGGTTCAATCCTGTTCAAACCGGTTATATCCGGTTCAGACCGGTTTAATCCGGTTTAGACAGGTTCAAACCGGTTCAGACCGGATTAATCTGGTTCAGACCGGTTCAAACCGTTTCAGACTGGTTCAGACCAGTTTAATCCGCTTTAGACCGGTTCTAACCGGTTTACACCGGTTCAAGCCGGTGCGAACCGGTTCAGACCGGTTTAATCCGGTTTAGACCGGTTTAATACGGTTTAGACCGGTTCAGACCGGTTTAATCCGGTCCAGACCGGTTCAATCCAGTTTAGACCGTTTCAAACCGGTTCAGACGGGTTCACACCGGTTTTATACGGTTTAGACGCGTTCAGACCGGTATAATCCGGTTTAGACCGATTCAAACCGGTTTAGATCGGTTCAGACCGGTTTAATCCGGTTCAGACCGGTTCAAACCGGTTCACACCGGATCAAACCGTTTCAGAGGGTTCAATCCGGTTCAGACCGGTTTAATCCGGTTCAAACCGGTTCAGCCTGGTTCAGACCGGTTTAATACGGTTTAGACCGGTTCAAACCGGTTTAGACCGATTTAGACCGGTTTAATCCGATTCAGACCGGTTCAATCCGGTTCAAACCGGGTCGAACCGGTTCAGAGCGGTTCAAGCTGAACCGGTTAAATCCGGTTCAAACCGGTTCAGACTGGATTAATCCGGTTCAGACCGGTTCAAACCTGTTCAGAACGGTTCAGAAAGGTTTAATCCGGTTTAGACCGGTTCAAACCGGTTCAAACTGGTTTAGACCGGTTTAATCCGTTTCATACCGCTTCAATCCGATTCAAACCGGTTTAGACTGGTTCAGACCGGTTTAATCCGGTTTAGACCGGTTGGAACCGGTTTAGACCAGTTCAGACCGGTTTAATCTGGTTCAAACCGGTTCAGTCCGGCTCAAACTCTTTATATCCTGTTCAGACCGGATTAATCCGGTTTAAACCAGTTCAAACCCGTTTAAACTGGTTCAGACCGGATAAAGCCGGTTCAGACCGGATAAAGCCGGTTCAGACTGGTTCAAAACGGTTCAGACCGGTTCAGACCTTTTTATTACGGTTTAGACCGGTTCAGACTGGTTTAATCCGGTTCAGACCAGTTCAATCCGGTTTAGACCAGTTCAAACCGGTTTATACTGGTTCAGACCGGTTTAATCTGGTTCAGACCGACTCAATCCGGTTCAAACCAGTTCAAACCGGTTCAGACCGGTTTAATCTGGTTTAGCTCGGTTCAAACCGGTTTAAACCGGTTTAGACCGGTTCAAACTGGTTTAGATCGTTTCAGACCGGTTTAATCCGGTTCAGACCGGTTTAATCCGGTTCACACTGGATCAAACTGGTTCAGAGGCGTTTAATCCGGTTCAGACCGGTTTAATCCGGTTCAAACCGGTTCAGACTGGTTCAGACCGGTTTAATACGGTTTAGACCGGATCAAACCGGTTTAGACCGATTTAGACCGGTTTAATCCGATTCAGACCGGTTCAATCCGGTTCAAACCGGGTCGAACCGGTTCAGACCGGTTCAAGCTGGTGCAAACCGGTTCAGACCGGTTTAATCTTGTTCATACCGGTTTAATCCAGTTTAGACCTGTTCAAACCGGTTCAAACCGGTTCAGACCGGTTTAATCCGGTTCAGACCGGTTTAAACCGGTTCAGACCGGTTCAGAACAGTTTAATCGGTTCAGACCGGTTTAATACGGTATAAACCGTTTCAAACCGGTTTAGCTCGGTTCAAACCGGTTTAATCCGGTTTAGACCGGTTCAAAACAGTTTAGACCGATTTAATACAGTTTAGATCGGTTCAAACCACTTTAATCCGGTTTAGACCGGTTCAATCCGGTTCTAACCGTTTTATACCGGTTCAGACTAGTTTAATCCGGTTCAGAACGGTTCAATCCGTTTCCAACCGGTTTAGACCGGTTCAGACCGGTTTAATCGGGTTCAGACCGGTTCAATCCGGTTCTATCCGGTTCAGACCGGTTTAATCCGATTTAGATCGGTTCAACCTGGTTCAGACCGGTTCAGTCCGGTTTAATCCGGTTTAGAAATTTTCAAACCGGTTCAAACTGGTTCAGACCCGTTTAATCCGGTTTAGACAGGTTCAAACCGGTTTAGACCGGTTCAGACCGGTTTAATCCGGTTCAGACCGGTTCAATCCGGTTCAAACCGTTTTAGACCGGTTCAGACCGGTTTAATCCGGGTCACATCGGTTCAATCCTGTTCAAACCACTTCAGACCTGTTCAAAACTTTTCGAACCGGTTCAGACTGGTTTACTCCGGTTCAACCCGGTACAGACCGGTTTAATCCGGTTTAGACCGGTTCAAACCGGTTAAGAACGGTTCAGAACAGTTTAATCCGTTTCAGACCGGTTCAATCCGATTCAGACTGGTTCAGACCGGTTTAAACCGGTTCAGACCGGTTCAAGCTGGTGCAAACCGGTTCAGACCGGTTTAATGTTGTTCAGACCGGTTTAATCCGGTTTAGACAAGTTCAAACCCGTTCCAACCGGTTCAGATCCGATAAAGCCAGTTCAGACCGGTTCAAACCGGTTCAGACCGGTTCAGAGCGGTTTAATACGGTTTAGAGCGGTTCAGACCGGTTTATTCTGGTTCAGAAAGGTTCAATCCGGATCAAACCGGTTTTATCAGGTTCACACCGGTTTAATCCGGTTTAGATCGGTGCAAACCGGTTTAATCCAGTTTAGACCAGTTCAAACTGGTTTAGACCGGTTCAGACCGGTTTAATCTGGTTCAAACCGGTTCAATCCGGTTCAAACCGGTTATATCCGGTTCAGACCGGTTTAATCCGGTTTAGACAGGTTCAAACCGGTTCAGACCAGATTAATCTGGTTCAGACCGGTTCAAACCGGTTCAAACCGGTTCAGACCGGTTCAATCAGATTCAGACTGGTTCAGACCGGTTTAATATGGTTTAAACCGTTTCAAACCGGTTTAGACCGGCTTAATCCGCTTTAGACAGGTTCAAACCGGTTTAGACCGGTTCAGACCGGTTTAATCCGGTTCAGACCGGTTCAATCCGGTTCAAACCAGTTCAGACCTGTTCAAACCGGTTCAAACCAGTTCAGATCGGTTTAATCCGGTTTAGACCGGTTCAAGCCGGTGCAAACCGGTTCAGACCAGTTTAATCCGGTTCAGACGGGTTCAATCCGATTCAGACTGGTTCAGACCGGTTTAATACGGTTTAGACCGGTTCAAACCGGTTCAAAATGGTTCAGACCGGTTTAATCCGGTTTAGACAGGTTCAAACCTGTTTAGACCGGTTCAGACCGGTTTAATCCGTTTCAGACCGGTTCAATCCAGTTCAAACCGGTTTAGACCAGTTCAGACCGGTTTAATCTGGTTCAGAAAGGTTCTATCCTGATCAAACCGGTTTTATCAGGTTCACACCGGTTTAATCTGGTTTAGATTTGTGCAAACCGGTTTAATCCGGTTTAGACCAGTTCAAACTGGTTTAGACCGGTTCAGACCGGTTTAATCTTGTTCAAACCGGTTCAATTCGGTTCAAACCGGTTATATCCGGTTCAGACCAGTTTAATCTGGTTTAGACAGGTTAAAACCGGTTCAGAACGGTTTAGACCGATTCAGACCGGTTCAATCCGGTTCAAACCGTTTTAGACTGGTTCAGACCGGTTTAATCTGGTTCAGACAGTTTCAATCCGGATCAAACCGGTTCTATCCGGTTCAGAGCAGTTTAATCCGGTTTAGGCAGGTTCAAACCGGTTCAGACCGGATTAATCTGGTTTAGTCCGGTTCAAACCGGTTCAGACTGGTTTAATCCGGTTTAGACCGGTTAAAACCGGTTGAGACCGGTTTAGACCGGATCAAACCGGTTTATACTGGTTCAGAACAGTTTAATCCGGTTCATACCGGTTCAATCCGATTTAGACTGGTTCAGACCGGTTTAATTCGGTTCAGACCGGCTAAGACTGGTTTAGACCGGTACAATCCGGTTCAGACCATTTCAATCCGGTTCAGACCGGGTCAAACCAGTTCCATCCAGTTCAGACCCGTAGAATCCGGTACAGACTGGTTCAATCCGGTTCAAGCCAGTTCAATCCTGTTCAGACCAGTTCAGACTGATTTAGACCGGTTCAATCCGGTTCAGACCGGTTCAGTCCGGTTCAGACCGAGTCAAACCGGTTCCATCCAGTTCAGACCCGTAGAAACCGGTACAGACTGGTTCAATCCGGTTCAAGCCAGTTCAATCCTGTTCAGACCAGTTCAGACTGGTTTAGACCGGTTCAATCCGGTTCAGACTGGTTCAATCCGGTTCGGACCGGTTAAGACCGGTCCAGACCGGTTTAGACCAGTTCAATCTAGTTCAGACCGGTTCAATCCGGCTGAGACCAGTTCAAACCGGTTCAATCTGGTTCAAGCCGGTTCAATACGGTTCAGAACAATTCAGACTGGTTCGGACCGATTCAATACAGTCCAATCCGGTTAAGACCGGTTAAATGCGGTTCAGGCTGGGTCAAACCAGTTCCATCCAGTTCAGACCCGTAGAAACCAGTACAGACCGGTTCAATCCGGTTCAAGACGGTTCAATCCGGTTCAGGCCGGTTCAGACCGGTTCAGACCAGCTCAAACTGGTTTAGACTGGTTTAATCCATTTTGGACCGGTTAAGACCGGTCCAGACCGGTTTAGACCAGTTCAATCTAGTTCAGACCGGTTCAATCCAGCTCAGACCAGTTCAAACCGGTTCAATCTGGTTCATGCCGGTTTAAACCGGTTCAGACCAGTTCAAAGTGGTTCAATCCGGTTTAGAACAGTTCAGACTGGTTCAGACCAGTTCAATCCGGTTCAAACGCGTTCAGACCCGTCCAATCCGGTTCAGACCGGTTCAATCCGGTTCAAACCATTTCAGACCAGTTCAATCCGGTTCAGACCGGTCAATCCGGTTCAAAGCAGTTCAGACCGGTTCAATCCAGTTCAGACCGGTTCAATCCGTTTCAGACCAGTTCAATCTGGTTCAAGCCGGTAAAGACCAGTTCAAGTCGGTTCAGAATGGTTCAAACCGGTTCTGACTGCGTCAAACTGCTTCAGACCGGCTATGACTGTTTTAGACCGGTTCAATCCTGTTCAGACCAATTCAGACCGGTTCAGACTAGTTTAATCCGGTTCAAGCCGGTTCAATCTGGTTCATACCGGTTTTAAACCGGTTCAGACCAGTTCAATCCGGTTCAGACCGGTCAATCCGGTTCAAAGCAGTTCAGACCGGTTCAATCCAGTTCAGACAGGTTCACACCAGTTCAATCCGGTTCAAGCTGCTTCAATCCAGTTCAGACCGTTTCAGACAAGTTCAAACCGGTTCAGACCTGTTCAAACTGGTTCAGACCGGTTTAATCTGGATCAAACTGGTTGAATCCGGTTCAAGCCTGTTCAATCCAGTTCAGACCGGTTCATACCAGTTCAAGCCGGTTCAGACCGGTTCAAAACGATTCAGACCGAGTCAAACCGGTTAAGACTGGTCCAGACTGGTTTAGACCAGTTCAATCTAGTTCAGACCGGTTCAATCTGGCTCAGACCGGTTCAAACCAGTTGAATCCGGTTCAAGCCGGTTCAATACAGTTCAGACCGCTTCAGAACAGTTCAAACCGGTTCAGACCGGTTCAATCCTGTTCAGACCGGTTCAGACCATTTTAAGCCGTTTCAAGCCGGTTCAATACTGTTCAGACCAGTTCAGACTGGTTCAGACCAGTTCAAACCAGTTCAAACTGGTTCAGACCAGTTCAAACTGGTTCACCCGGTTCAGACCGGTTCAGACCACTTCAAGCCTGTTCAGACGGGTTCAATCCGGTTCAGACCGGGTCAAACCGGTTCAATCCAGTTCAGTCCTGTACGAACCTGTACAGACCGGTTAAATCCGGTTCGGACCGGTTCAGACCGGTTCAATCCGGTTCAGACCGGTTCAATACTGTCCAATCCGGTTCAAACCGGTTTAGACCGTTTCAATCCGGTTCAGACCAGTTCAAACTGGTTCAATCCGGATCAAAAAGGATCAGACTATTTCCAACCGATTCAATCCAGTTCAGACTGGTACAGACTGGTTCAAATCGGTTCAAACTGGTTCAGACCGGTTCAAGCCGGTTCAATCCGGTTCAATCCGGTTCAGACCGCTTCAGACCAGGTCAATCCGGTTCAGACTGGTACAAACCGGTACAGACCGGTCCAATCCGGTTCAGACTGGTTCAATCGGTTCAAACCGGTTCAGACCAGTTCAATCCGGTTCAAACCGATTCAGACCGGTTTAAACCAGTTCAGACCAGTTCAATCTGTTTCGGACCTGTTCAGACCGGTGCAGAACGCTTCAGTCCGGTTCAGACCGGTTCAATCCGGTTCAGACTGGGTCAAACTGGATCAATACAGTTCAGACCGGTACAAACCTGTACAGACCGGTTCATTCTGGTTCAAGCCGTTTCAATCCTGTTCAGACCAGTTCAGACTGGTTCAGACAGGTTCAATCCGGTTCAAGCCAGTTCAATCCTATTCAGACCGGTTCAAACTGGTTCAGGCTGGTTCAAACCGGTTCAGGCCGACTTAGACTGGTTTCGACCGTTTCAATCCGGTTCGGACCGGTTCAGACCGGCTCAGACCGGTTCAGTCTGGTTTAGACCAGTTCAATCCGGATCAGACCGGTTCAATCTGGATCAGACCGGTTCAATCCTGTTCAGACTAATTCAGACCGGTTCAGACCGGTTCAATCTGGTTCAAGCCGGTTCAATCCTGTTCAGACCAATTCAGACCGGTTCAGACCAGTTCAATCAGGTTCAAGCCGGTTCAATCCAGTTCAGACCGGTACAAACCGGTACAGACCGGTTCTATCCGGTTCAAGCCGGTTCAATCCGGTTCAAGCTGGTTCAGACCGGTTCAGACCAGTTCAAACCGGTTCAGACCGGTTCAATCCGGTTCAGACCAGTTTAGACCGGTTTCAATCCAGTTAATACCAGTTCAATCCGGTTCAGGCCGGATCAGACCGGTCCAGACCGGTTCAGACCTGTCCAGACCGGTTCAGACCTGTTCAATCTGGTTCGGACCGGTTCAGAGTGTTTCAGACCGATTCAATACGGTCCAATCTGGTTAAGACCGGCTAAATCGGTTCAGACCGTCTCAGACTGATTTAGACTGGTTCAATCCGGTTCAGACCGGCTAAGAGTGGTTTAGACTGGTTCAATCCGGTCCAGACCGGTTCAATCCGGTTCAAGCCGGTTCATTCCTGTACAAACCTGTACAGACCGGTTAAATCCGGTTCGGACCAGTTCAGACCGGGTAAAACCGGTTCAATCCAGTTCAGACCAGTACAAACCGGCACAGACCGGCTCAAACCGGTTCAAACCAGTTCAGACCGGTTCAGACAGGTTCAATCCGGTTCAAGACGGTTCAATCCGGTTCAGACCGGTTCAGACCGGTTCAGACCAGCTCAAACTGGTTTAGACTGGTGAAATCCGGTTCAGAATGGTGAAATCCGGTTCAGACCGGTTCAAACCGGTTCAGTCCTGTTCAAGCCAATTAAATCCGGTTCAGACCAGTTCAGACTGGTTCAGACCGGTTCAATACGGTCCAATCTGGTTCAGACCGGTTCAATCCAGTTCAGACCGGTTCAAACCGATTCAGACCGCGTCAAACCGGTTCAGACCGGTTCAATCTGGTTCAAACTGCTTCAATCTGGTTCAGACCGGTTCAGACCAGTTCAAGCCTGTTCAGACCGGTTCAATCCGGTTCAGACCGGGTCAAACCGGTTCAATCCAGTTCAGTACGGTACAAACCGGTACAGACCGGTTCAATCCGGTTCAGACCGGTTCAGACCGGCTCAGACTGGTTCAGTCCAGTTTAGAGCGGTTCAATCCGGTTCAGACCGGTTCAGACCAGTTAAAGCCGGTTCAGACCGGTTCAAACCGGTTCAGACCGGGTCAAACCGGTTCAATCCAGTTCAGACCAGTACAAACCGGCACACACCGGCTCAAACCGGTTCAAACAGGTATAGACCGGTTCAGACCAGTTCAATGTGGTTCAAGCCGGTTCAATCTTGTTCAGACCATTTCAGACTGGTTCAGACCGGTTCAATACTGTCCAATCCGATTCATGCCGGTTCAATCCTGTTCAGACCGCTTCAGACCGGCTCAAACTGGTTTAGACCCGGGAAATCCGGTTCAGACCGGTGAAATCCGGTTCAGACCGGTTCAAAGCGGTTCAGACCGGTTCAGACAGGTTTAGACGGGTTCAATCTGGTTCAGACCCGTACAAACCAGCACAGACCGGTTCAATCCAGTTCAAGCCAGTTCAGTCCTCTTCAGACCAGTTTTGACCGGTTTAGACCCGTTCAATCTGGTTCAGGCCGGTTCAGACCGGTCCAGACCGGTTCACACCTGTCCAGACCGGTTCAGACCTGTTCAATCTGGTTCAGACCGGTTCAAATCGGTTCAGACCGGTTCAATCCGGTTCAAACCGGTTCAGACTGATTCAAAACAGTTCAGACCAGGTCAAACCGGTTCAAACCAGTTCAGACCAGGTCAATCCGGTTCAATCCAGTACAGACGAGTACAAACCGGTACAGACTGGTTCAAACCGGTTTAATCCGGCTCAGACCGGTTCAAACCGGTTCAATCAGGTTCAAGCCGGTTCAATACGGTTCAGACCGCTTCAGAACAGTTCAAACCGGTTCAGACCGGTTCAATCCTGTTCAGACCGGTTCAGAGCAGTTTAAGCCGGTTCAAGCCGGTTCAATGCTGTTCAGACCAGTTCAGACTGGTTCAGACCAGTTCAATCCAGTTCAAACTGGTTCAGACCAGTTCAAACCGGTTCAATCCGGTTCGAACCGGTTCAGACCGGTCCAATCCGGTTCAGACCGGTTGAATCCAGTTCAAACTGGTTCAATCCGTTTCAGACCGGTTCAGACCACTTCAAGCCTGTTCAGACCGGTTCAATCCGGTTCAGACCGGGTAAAACCGGTTCAATCCAGTTAAGACCAGTACAAACCGGCACAGACCGGCTCAAACCGGTTCAAACCGGTTCAGACCGGTTCAGACTGGTTCAATCCGGTTCAAGACGGTTCAATCCGGTTCAGACCATTTCAGACTGGCTCAGACCGGTTCAATACTGTCCAATCTGGTTCAGGCCGGTTCAATCCGGTTCAGACCGGTTCAGACCGGTTCAGACCAGCTCAAACTGGTTTAGACTGGTGATATCCGGTTCAGAACGGTGAAATCCGGTTCAGACCGGTTCAAACCGGTTCAGACCGGTTCAGACCGGTTTAATCTGGTTTAGCTCGGTTCAAACCGGTTTAAACCGGTTTAGACCGGTTCAAACTGGTTTAGATCGTTTCAGACCGGTTTAATCCGGTTCAGACCGGTTTAATCCGGTTCACACTGGATCAAACTGGTTCAGAGGCGTTTAATCCGGTTCAGACCGATTTAATCCGGTTCAAACCGGTTCAGACTGGTTCAGACCGGTTTAATACGGTTTAGACCGGTTCAAACCGGTTTAGACCGATTTAGACCGGTTTAATCCGATTCAGACCGGTTCAATCCGGTTCAAACCGGGTCGAACCGGTTCAGACCGGTTCAAGCTGGTGCAAACCGGTTCAGACCGGTTTAATCTTGTTCATAACGTTTTCATCCGGTTTAGACCTGTTCAAACCGGTTCAAACCGGTTCAGACCGGTTTAATCCGGTTCAGACCGGTTTAAACCGGTTCAGACCGGTTCAGAACAGTTTAATCGGTTCAGACCGGTTTAATACGGTTTAGAACGGTTCAAACCGGTTTAGCTCGGTTCAAACCGGTTTAATCCGGTTTAGACCGGTTCAAAACAGTTTAGACCGGTTTAATACAGTTTAGATCGGTTCAAACTGCTTTAATCCGGTTTAGACCGGTTCAATCCGGTTCTAACCGGTTTAGACCGGTTCAGACCGGTTTAATCTGGTTCAGAACGGTTCAATCCGTTTCCAACCGGTTTAGACCGGTTCAGACCGGTTTAATCGGGTTCAGACCGGTTCAATCCGGTTCTATCCGGTTCAGACCGGTTTAATCCGATTTAGATCGGTTCAACCCGGTTCAGACCGGTTCAGTCCGGTTTAATCCGGTTTAGAAATTTTCAAACCGGTTCAAACTGGTTCAGACCCGTTTAATCCGGTTTAGACAGGTTCAAACCGGTTTAGACCGGTTCAGACCGGTTTAATCCGGTTCAGACCGGTTCAATCCGGTTCAAACCGTTTTAGACCGGTTCAGACCGGTTTAATCCGGGTCACATCGGTTCAATCCTGTTCAAACCACTTCAGACCTGTTCAAACCTTTTCGAACCGGTTCAGACTGGTTTACTCCGGTTCAACCCGGTACAGACCGGTTTAATCCGGTTTAGACCGGTTCAAACCGGTTAAGAACGGTTCAGAACAGTTTAATCCGTTTCAGACCGGTTCAATCCGATTCAGACTGGTTCAGACCGGTTTAAACCGGTTCAGACCGGTTCAAGCTGGTGCAAACCGGTTCAGACCGGTTTAATGTTGTTCAGACCGGTTTAATCCGTTTTAGACAAGTTCAAACCCGTTCCAACCGGTTCAGATCCGATAAAGCCAGTTCAGACCGGTTCAAACCGGTTCAGACCGGTTCAGAGCGGTTTAATACGGTTTAGAGCGGTTCAGACCGGTTTATTCTGGTTCAGAAAGGTTCAATCCGGATCAAACCGGTTTTATCAGGTTCACACCGGTTTAATCCGGTTTAGATCGGTGCAAACCGGTTTAATCCAGTTTAGACCAGTTCAAACTGGTTTAGACCGGTTCAGACCGGTTTAATCTGGTTCAAACCGGTTCAATCCGGTTCAAACCGGTTATATCCGGTTCAGACCGGTTTAATCCGGTTTAGACAGGTTCAAACCGGTTCAGACCAGATTAATCTGGTTCAGACCGGTTCAAACCGGTTCAAACCGGTTCAGACCGGTTCAATCAGATTCAGACTGGTTCAGACCGGTTTAATATGGTTTAAACCGTTTCAAACCGGTTTAGACCGGCTTAATCCGCTTTAGACAGGTTCAAACCGGTTTAGACCGGTTCAGACCGGTTTAATCCGGTTCAGACTGGTTCAACCCGGTTCAAACCAGTTCAGACCTGTTCAAACCGGTTCAAACCTGTTCAGATCGGTTTAATCCGGTTTAGACCGGTTCTAACCGGTTTAGACCGGTTCAAGCCGGTGCAAACCGGTTCAGACCAGTTTAATCCGGTTCAGACAGGTTCAATCCGATTCAGACTGGTTCAGACCGGTTTAATACGGTTTAAACCATTTCAAACCGGTTCAAAATGGTTCAGACCGGTTTAATCCGGTTTAGACAGGTTCAAACCTGTTTAGACCGGTTCAGACCGGTTTAATCCGGTTCAGACCGGTTCAATCCAGTTCAAACCGGTTTAGACCAGTTCAGACCGGTTTAATCTGGTTCAGAAAGGTTCTATCCTGATCAAACCGGTTTTATCAGGTTCACACCGGTTTAATCTGGTTTAGATTTGTGCAAACCGGTTTAATCCGGTTTAGACCAGTTCAAACTGGTTTAGACCGGTTCAGACCGGTTTAATCTTGTTCAAACCGGTTCAATTCGGTTCAAACCGGTTATATCCGGTTCAGACCAGTTTAATCTGGTTTAGACAGGTTAAAACCGGTTCAGAACGGTTTAGACCGATTCAGACCGGTTCAATCCGGTTCAAACCGTTTTAGACTGGTTCAGACCGGTTTAATCTGGTTCAGACAGTTTCAATCCGGATCAAACCGGTTCTATCCGGTTCAGAGCAGTTTAATCCGGTTTAGGCAGGTTCAAACCGGTTCAGACCGGATTAATCTGGTTTAGTCCGGTTCAAACCGGTTCAGACTGGTTTAATCCGGTTTAGACCGGTTAAAACCGGTTGAGACCGGTTTAGACCGGATCAAACCGGTTTATACTGGTTCAGAACAGTTTAATCCGGTTCATACTGGTTCAATCCGATTTAGACTGGTTCAGACCGGTTTAATTCGGTTCAGACCGGCTAAGACTGGTTTAGACCGGTACAATCCGGTTCAGACCATTTCAATCCGGTTCAGACCGGGTCAAACCAGTTCCATCCAGTTCAGACCCGTAGAATCCGGTACAGACTGGTTCAATCCGGTTCAAGCCAGTTCAATCCTGTTCAGACCAGTTCAGACTGATTTAGACCGGTTCAATCCGGTTCAGACCGGTTCAGTCCGGTTCAGACCGAGTCAAACCGGTTCCATCCAGTTCAGACCCGTAGAAACCGGTACAGACTGGTTCAATCCGGTTCAAGCCAGTTCAATCCTGTTCAGACCAGTTCAGACTGGTTTAGACCGGTTCAATCCGGTTCAGACTGGTTCAATCCGGTTCGGACCGGTTAAGACCGGTCCAGACCGGTTTAGACCAGTTCAATCTAGTTCAGACCGGTTCAATCCGGCTGAGACCAGTTCAAACCGGTTCAATCTGGTTCAAGCCGGTTCAATACGGTTCAGAACAATTCAGACTGGTTCGGACCGATTCAATACAGTCCAATCCGGTTAAGACCGGTTAAATGCGGTTCAGGCTGGGTCAAACCAGTTCCATCCAGTTCAGACCCGTAGAAACCAGTACAGACCGGTTCAATCCGGTTCAAGACGGTTCAATCCGGTTCAGGCCGGTTCAGACCGGTTCAGACCAGCTCAAACTGGTTTAGACTGGTTTAATCCATTTTGGACCGGTTAAGACCGGTCCAGACCGGTTTAGACCAGTTCAATCTAGTTCAGACCGGTTCAATCCAGCTCAGACCAGTTCAAACCGGTTCAATCTGGTTCATGCCGGTTTAAACCGGTTCAGACCAGTTCAAAGTGGTTCAATCCGGTTTAGAACAGTTCAGACTGGTTCAGACCAGTTCAATCCGGTTCAAACGCGTTCAGACCCGTCCAATCCGGTTCAGACCGGTTCAATCCGGTTCAAACCATTTCAGACCAGTTCAATCCGGTTCAGACCGGTCAATCCGGTTCAAAGCAGTTCAGACCGGTTCAAACCGGTTCAGAACGGTTCAATCCGTTTCAGACCAGTTCAATCTGGTTCAAGCCGGTAAAGACCAGTTCAAGTCGGTTCAGAATGGTTCAAACCGGTTCTGACTGCGTCAAACTGCTTCAGACCGGCTATGACTGTTTTAGACCGGTTCAATCCTGTTCAGACCAATTCAGACCGGTTCAGACTAGTTTAATCCGGTTCAAGCCGGTTCAATCTGGTTCATACCGGTTTAAACCGGTTCAGACCAGTTCAATCCGGTTCAGACCGGTCAATCCGGTTCAAAGCAGTTCAGACCGGTTCAATCCAGTTCAGACAGGTTCACACCAGTTCAATCCGGTTCAAGCTGCTTCAATCCAGTTCAGACCGTTTCAGACAAGTTCAAACCGGTTCAGACCTGTTCAAACTGGTTCAGACCGGTTTAATCTGGATCAAACTGGTTGAATCCGGTTCAAGCCTGTTCAATCCAGTTCAGACCGGTTCATACCAGTTCAAGCCGGTTCAGACCGGTTCAAAACGATTCAGACCGAGTCAAACCGGTTAAGACTGGTCCAGACTGGTTTAGACCAGTTCAATCTAGTTCAGACCGGTTCAATCTGGCTCAGACCGGTTCAAACCAGTTGAATCCGGTTCAAGCCGGTTCAATACAGTTCAGACCGCTTCAGAACAGTTCAAACCGGTTCAGACCGGTTCAATCCTGTTCAGACCGGTTCAGACCATTTTAAGCCGTTTCAAGCCGGTTCAATACTGTTCAGACCAGTTCAGACTGGTTCAGACCAGTTCAAACCAGTTCAAACTGGTTCAGACCAGTTCAAACTGGTTCACCCGGTTCAGACCGGTTCAGACCACTTCAAGCCTGTTCAGACGGGTTCAATCCGGTTCAGACCGGGTCAAACCGGTTCAATCCAGTTCAGTCCTGTACGAACCTGTACAGACCGGTTAAATCCGGTTCGGACCGGTTCAGACCGGTTCAATCCGGTTCAGACCGGTTCAATACTGTCCAATCCGGTTCAAACCGGTTTAGACCGTTTCAATCCGGTTCAGACCAGTTCAAACTGGTTCAATCCGGATCAAAAAGGATCAGACTATTTCCAACCGATTCAATCCAGTTCAGACCTGGTACAGACTGGTTCAAATCGGTTCAAACTGGTTCAGACCGGTTCAAGCCGGTTCAATCCGGTTCAATCCGGTTCAGACCGCTTCAGACCAGGTCAATCCGGTTCAGACTGGTACAAACCGGTACAGACCGGTCCAATCCGGTTCAGACTGGTTCAATCGGTTCAAACCGGTTCAGACCAGTTCAATCCGGTTCAAACCGATTCAGACCGGTTTAAACCAGTTCAGACCAGTTCAATCTGTTTCGGACCTGTTCAGACCGGTGCAGAACGCTTCAGTCCGGTTCAGACCGGTTCAATCCGGTTCAGACTGGGTCAAACTGGATCAATACAGTTCAGACCGGTACAAACCTGTACAGACCGGTTCATTCTGGTTCAAGCCGTTTCAATCCTGTTCAGACCAGTTCAGACTGGTTCAGACAGGTTCAATCCGGTTCAAGCCAGTTCAATCCTATTCAGACCGGTTCAAACTGGTTCAGGCTGGTTCAAACCGGTTCAGGCCGACTTAGACTGGTTTCGACCGTTTCAATCCGGTTCGGACCGGTTCAGACCGGCTCAGACCGGTTCAGTCTGGTTTAGACCAGTTCAATCCGGATCAGACCGGTTCAATCTGGATCAGACCGGTTCAATCCTGTTCAGACTAATTCAGACCGGTTCAGACCGGTTCAATCTGGTTCAAGCCGGTTCAATCCTGTTCAGACCAATTCAGACCGGTTCAGACCAGTTCAATCAGGTTCAAGCCGGTTCAATCCAGTTCAGACCGGTACAAACCGGTACAGACCGGTTCTATCCGGTTCAAGCCGGTTCAATCCGGTTCAAGCTGGTTCAGACCGGTTCAGACCAGTTCAAACCGGTTCAGACCGGTTCAATCCGGTTCAGACCAGTTTAGACCGGTTTCAATCCAGTTAATACCAGTTCAATCCGGTTCAGGCCGGATCAGACCGGTCCAGACCGGTTCAGACCTGTCCAGACCGGTTCAGACCTGTTCAATCTGGTTCGGACCGGTTCAGAGTGTTTCAGACCGATTCAATACGGTCCAATCTGGTTAAGACCGGCTAAATCGGTTCAGACCGTCTCAGACTGATTTAGACTGGTTCAATCCGGTTCAGACCGGCTAAGAGTGGTTTAGACTGGTTCAATCCGGTCCAGACCGGTTCAATCCGGTTCAAGCCGGTTCATTCCTGTACAAACCTGTACAGACCGGTTAAATCCGGTTCGGACCAGTTCAGACCGGGTAAAACCGGTTCAATCCAGTTCAGACCAGTACAAACCGGCACAGACCGGCTCAAACCGGTTCAAACCAGTTCAGACCGGTTCAGACAGGTTCAATCCGGTTCAAGACGGTTCAATCCGGTTCAGACCGGTTCAGACCGGTTCAGACCAGCTCAAACTGGTTTAGACTGGTGAAATCCGGTTCAGAATGGTGAAATCCGGTTCAGACCGGTTCAAACCGGTTCAGTCCTGTTCAAGCCAATTAAATCCGGTTCAGACCAGTTCAGACTGGTTCAGACCGGTTCAATACGGTCCAATCTGGTTCAGACCGGTTCAATCCAGTTCAGACCGGTTCAAACCGATTCAGACCGCGTCAAACCGGTACAGACCGGTTCAATCTGGTTCAAACTGGTTTAATCCGGTTCAGACCGGTTCAGACCAGTTCAAGCCTGTTCAGACCGGTTCAATCCGGTAAAGACCGGGTCAAACGGGTTCAATCCAGTTCAGTCCTGTACAAACCGGTACAGACCGGTTAAATCCGGTACGGACCGGTTCAGACCGGCTCAGACTGGTTCAGTCCAGTTTAGAGCGGTTCAATCCGGTTCAGACCGGTTCAGACCAGTTAAAGCCGGTTCAGACCGGTTCAAACCGGTTCAGACCGGGTCAAACCGGTTCAATCCAGTTCAGACCAGTACAAACCGGCACACACCGGCTCAAACCGGTTCAAACAGGTATAGACCGGTTCAGACCAGTTCAATGTGGTTCAAGCCGGTTCAATCTTGTTCAGACCATTTCAGACTGGTTCAGACCGGTTCAATACTGTCCAATCCGATTCATGCCGGTTCAATCCTGTTCAGACCGCTTCAGACCGGCTCAAACTGGTTTAGACCCGGGAAATCCGGTTCAGACCGGTGAAATCCGGTTCAGACCGGTTCAAAGCGGTTCAGACCGGTTCAGACAGGTTTAGACGGGTTCAATCTGGTTCAGACCCGTACAAACCAGCACAGACCGGTTCAATCCAGTTCAAGCCAGTTCAGTCCTCTTCAGACCAGTTTTGACCGGTTTAGACCCGTTCAATCTGGTTCAGGCCGGTTCAGACCGGTCCAGACCGGTTCACACCTGTCCAGACCGGTTCAGACCTGTTCAATCTGGTTCAGACCGGTTCAAATCGGTTCAGACCGGTTCAATCCGGTTCAAACCGGTTCAGACTGATTCAAAACAGTTCAGACCAGGTCAAACCGGTTCAAACCAGTTCAGACCAGGTCAATCCGGTTCAATCCAGTACAGACGAGTACAAACCGGTACAGACTGGTTCAAACCGGTTTAATCCGGCTCAGACCGGTTCAAACCGGTTCAATCAGGTTCAAGCCGGTTCAATACGGTTCAGACCGCTTCAGAACAGTTCAAACCGGTTCAGACCGGTTCAATCCTGTTCAGACCGGTTCAGAGCAGTTTAAGCCGGTTCAAGCCGGTTCAATGCTGTTCAGACCAGTTCAGACTGGTTCAGACCAGTTCAATCCAGTTCAAACTGGTTCAGACCAGTTCAAACCGGTTCAATCCGGTTCGAACCGGTTCAGACCGGTCCAATCCGGTTCAGACCGGTTGAATCCGGTTCAAACTGGTTCAATCCGTTTCAGACCGGTTCAGACCACTTCAAGCCTGTTCAGACCGGTTCAATCCGGTTCAGACCGGGTAAAACCGGTTCAATCCAGTTAAGACCAGTACAAACCGGCACAGACCGGCTCAAACCGGTTCAAACCGGTTCAGACCGGTTCAGACTGGTTCAATCCGGTTCAAGACGGTTCAATCCGGTTCAGACCATTTCAGACTGGCTCAGACCGGTTCAATACTGTCCAATCTGGTTCAGGCCGGTTCAATCCGGTTCAGACCGGTTCAGACCGGTTCAGACCAGCTCAAACTGGTTTAGACTGGTGATATCCGGTTCAGAACGGTGAAATCCGGTTCAGACCGGTTCAAACCGGTTCAGACCGGTTCAGACCGGTTTAGACTGGTTCAATCTGGTTCAGACCGGTTCAGACCAGTTCAGACTGGCTTACTCCGGTTCAGACCGGTTCAAACCGCCTCAGACCGGCTAAGACTGGTTTAAACCGGTACAATCCGGTTCAGACCGGTTCAATCCGGTTCAGGCTGGGTCAAACCAGTTCCATCCAGTTCAGACCCATAGAAACCAGTACAGACCGGTTCAATCCGGTTCAAGACGGTTCAATCCGGTACAGGCCGGTTCAGACCGGTTCAGACCAGCTCAAACTGGTTTAGACTGGTTTAATCCATTTCGGACCGGTTAAGACCGGTCCAGACCGGTTTAGACCAGTTCAATCTAGTTCAGACCGGTTCAATCCAGCTCAGACCAGTTCAAACCGGTTCAATCTGGTTCAAGCCGGTTCAGTCCAGTTCAGAACAGTTCAGACTGGTTCGGACTGGTTCAATATGGTCCAATCCGGTTTAGACCGGTTCAATCAGGTTCAGAGCAGTTCAGACTGTTTCTGACCGATTCAATACAGTCCAATCCGGTTCAGACTGGTTGAATCCGGTCCAGACTGGTTCAATCTGTTTCAGACCGGTTCAAACCGGTTCAGAACGGTTCAATCCGTTTCAGACCAGTTCAATCTGGTTCAAGCCGGTAAAGACCAGTTCAAGTCGGTTCAGAATGGTTCAAACCGGTTCTGACTGCGTCAAACTGCTTCAGACCGGCTATGACTGTTTTAGACCGGTTCAATCCTGTTCAGACCAATTCAGACCGGTTCAGACTAGTTTAATCCGGTTCAAGCCGGTTCAATCTGGTTCATACCGGTTTAAACCGGTTCAGACCAGTTCAATCCGGTTCAGACCGGTCAATCCGGTTCAAAGCAGTTCAGACCGGTTCAATCCAGTTCAGACAGGTTCACACCAGTTCAATCCGGTTCAAGCTGCTTCAATCCAGTTCAGACCGTTTCAGACAAGTTCAAACCGGTTCAGACCTGTTCAAACTGGTGCAGACCGGTTTAATCTGGATCAAACTGGTTGAATCCGGTTCAAGCCTGTTCAATCCAGTTCAGACCGGTTCATACCAGTTCAAGCCGGTTCAGACCGGTTCAAAACGATTCAGACCAAGTCAAACCGGTTAAGACTGGTCCAGACTGGTTTAGACCAGTTCAATCTAGTTCAGACCGGTTCAATCTGGCTCAGACCGGTTCAAACCAGTTCAATCCGGTTCAAGCCGGTTCAATACGGTTCAGACCGCTTCAGAACAGTTCAAACCGGTTCAGACCGGTTCAATCCTGTTCAGACCGTTTCAGACCATTTTAAGCCGTTTCAAGCCGGTTCAATACTGTTCAGACCAGTTCAGACTGGTTCAGACCAGTTCAAACCAGTTCAAACTGGTTCAGACCAGTTCAAACTGGTTCACCCGGTTCAGACCGGTTCAGACCACTTCAAGCCTGTTCAGACGGGTTCAATCCGGTTCAGACCGGGTCAAACCGGTTCAATCCAGTTCAGTCCTGTACGAACCCGTACAGACCGGTTAAATCCGGTTCGGACGGTTCAGACCGGGTAAAACCGGTTCAATCCAGTTCAGACCAGTACAAACCTGCACAGACCGGCTCAAACCGGTTCAATACTGTCCAATCCGGTTCAAACCGGTTTAGACCGTTTCAATCCAGTTCAGACCGGTTCAGACCAGCTCAAACTGGTTTAGACTGGTGAAATCCGGTTCAGAATGGTGAAATCCGGTTCAGACCGGTTCAAACCGGTTCAGTCCTGTTCAAGCCGATTCAATCCGGTTCAGACCAGTTCAGACTGGTTCAGACCGGTTCAATACGGTCCAATCTGGTTCAGACCGGTTCAATCCAGTTCAGACCAGTTCAAACGGGTTCAGACCGCATCAAACCGGTTCAGACCGGTTCAATCCGGTTCAAACTGGTTCAATCCGGTTCAGACCGGTTCAGACGAGTTCAAGCCTGTTCAGACCGGTTCAATCCGGTAAAGACCGGGTCAAACGGGTTCAATCCAGTTCAGTCCTGTACAAACCGGTACAGACTGGTTAAATCCAGTACGGACCGGTTCAGACCGGCTCAGACTGGTTCAGTCCAGTTTAGAGCGGTTCAATCCGGTTCAGACCGGTTCAGACCAGTTAAAGCCGGTTCAGACCGGTTCAAACAGGTTCACACCGGGTCAAACCGGTTCAATACAGTTCAGACCAGTACAAACCAGCACACACCAGCTCAAACCGGTTCAAACAGGTTCAGACCGGTTCAGACCAGTTCAATGTGGTTCAAGCCGGTTCAATCTTGTTCAGACCATTTCAGACTGGTTCAGACCGGTTCAATACTGTCCAATCCGATTCATGCCAATTCAATCCTGTTCAGACCAGTTCAGACCGGCTCAAACTGGTTTAGACCCGGGAAATCCGGTTCAGACCGGTGAAATCCGGTTCAAACCGGTTCAGACCGGTTCAATCCGGTTCAAGACGGTTCAATCCGGCTCAGGCCGGTTCAGACCGGTTCAATCCGGTTCAGAACGGTGAAATCCGGTTCAGACCGGTGAAATCCGGTTCAGACCGGTTCAGACCGGTTTAGACCGGTTCAATCTGGTTCAGACCGGTTCAGACCAATTCAGACTGACTCACTCCGGTTCAGACCGGTTCAAACCGCCTCAGACCGGCTAAGACTGGTTTAGACTGGTAGAATCTGGTTCAGACCGGTTCAATCTGGTTCAGACCAGGTCAAACCGGTTCCATCCAGTTCAGACCCGTAGAAACCAGTACAGACTGCTTCAATCCGGTTCAAGCCAGTTCAATCCTGTTCAGACCAGTTCAGACTGGTTTAGACCAGTTCAATCTAGTTCAGACCGGTTCAATCCGGGTCAGACCAGTTCAAACCGGTTCAATCTGGTTCAAGCCGGTTCAGTCCGGTTCAGAACAGTTCAGACTGGTTCGGACCGGTTCAATACGGTCCAATCCGGTTTAGACCAGTTCAATCCGATTCAGAGCAGTTCAGACTGTTTCAGACCGATTCAATACGGTCCAATCCGGTTAAGACCGGTTAAATCTGGTTCAGACCGTCTCAGACTGGTTTAGACCAGTTCAATCCGGTTCATACCGGCTAAGAGTGGTTTAGACCGGTTTAATCCTGTTCAGAACGGTTCAGACCAGTTCAGACTGGCTCACTCCGGTTCAGACCGGTTCAAACCGGTTCAAGCCGGTTCAATCCAGTTCAGACCGGTACAAACCGATACAGACTGGTTCAATCCAGTTCAAGTCCATTCAATCCAGTTCAGACCGGAACAAACCGGTACAGACCGGTTCAATCCGGTTCAAGCCAGTACAAACCGGTTCAAACCAGTTCAAACTGGTTCAATCTGGTTCAGACCACTTCATACTGGTTCAGACCGGTTCAATCCGGTTCAGACCGGTTCAGACCGGTTCAATCCGGTTCAAACCGGTTCAGACCGGTTCAATCAGGTTCAAACCGATTCAGACCGGTTTAATCCGGTTCGGATCGGTGCAGACCAGTTCAAACCGGTTCAGACCGGTCCAATCCAGTTCAGACCGGTACAAACCGGTACAGACCGGTCCAATCCGGTTCAGACTGGTTCAATCGGTTCAAACTGGTTCAGACCGGTTCAATCCTGTTCAAACCGATTCACACCGGTTTAATCCGGTTCAGATCGGTGCAGACCAGTTCAAACCGGTTCAGACCAGTTCAAACCAGTTCAGACCGGTTCAGTCCTGTCCGGACCTCTTCAGAACGGTGCAGACCGGTTCAGTCCGGTTCAGACTGGTTTAATCCGGTTCTGATCTGGTCAAACCGGATCAATACAGTTCAGACTGGTACAAACCTGTACAGACTGGTTCAATCTGGTTCAAGCCGGTTCAATCCTGTTCAGACCAGTTCAGATTAGTTCAGACAGGTTCAATCCGGTTCAAGCCGGTTCAATCCTATTCAGACCAGTTCAGACTGGTTCCGACCGGTTCAATCCGGTTCAGACCGGTCCAATCCGGTTCAGACCGGTTCAAACCGTTTCAGACCGGTTCAATCTGGTTCAAATTGGTTCAGACCGGTTCAGAACGGTTCAAACTTGTTCAGACCGGTTCAAACCGGTTCAGGCTGGCTAAGACTGGTTTCGACCGGTTCAATCCGGTTCGGACCGGTTCAGACCGGCTCAAACCGTTTCAGTCCATTTTAGACCGGTTCAATCCGGTTCAGACCGGTTCAAACCGGTTCAAGCCGGTTCAATCCGGTTCAGACCGCTTCAGACCAGTTCAAAACGGTTCAGACCGGTTCAATCCGGTTCAGACCGGTTCAAACCGGTTCAGACCGGTTCAATCCGTTTCAGACCAGTTCAATCTGGTTCAAGCCTGTTCAATCCGGTTCAGACCGGTAAAAACCAGTTCAAGCCGGTTCAGAATGGTTCAAACCGGTTTGGACCGGGTCAAACCTGTTCCATCCAGTTCAGACCAGTACAAACCGGCACAGACCGGTTCAAACCGTTTCAGACTGGCTCAGACTTTTTTAGACCGGTTCAATCCTGTTCAGACCAATTCAGACCGGTTCAGACTGGTTCAATCCGCTTCAAGCCGGTTCAATCCGGTTCACGCCGGTTTAAACCGTTTCAGACCAGTTCAAACTGGTTCAGTCCGGTTCAGACCAGTTCAGGCTGGTTCAGACCGGTTCAATCCGGTTCAATCGCTTTCAGACCAGTCCAATCCCGTTCAGACTGGTTCAATCCGGTTCAAACCGGTTCAGACTGGTTCAATCCGCTTCAGACCGGTTCACACCAGTTCAATCCGGATCAAGCCGCTTCAATCCAGTTCAGACCGTTTCAGACAAGTTCAAACCGATTCAGACCTGTTCAAACTGGTTCAGACCAGTTCAATCTGGTTCAAACTGGTTGAATCCGGTTCAAGCCTGTTCATTCCAGTTCAGACCAGTTCATACCAGTTCAAGCCTGTTCAGACCGTTTCAAAACGATTCAGACCGGGTCAAACCCAGACCGGTTCAAGCCGGTTCAATCCGGTTCAGACCGCTTCAGACCAGTTCAAACCGGTTCAAACCAGTTCAATCCGGTTCAGACTGGTTCAGACCGGTTCAGACCAGTTCAGAGCAACTCAAACTGGTTTAGACTGGTGAAATCCGGTTCAGAATGGTGAAATCTGGTTCAGACCAGTTCAAACCGGTTCAGGCCGGTTCAGACCAGGTTAGACCGGTTCAATCTGGTTCAGACCGGTTCAGACCTGTCCAGACTGGGTTACTCCTGTTCAGACCGGTTCAATCCTGTTCATACCAATTCAGACCGGTTCAGACTGGGTCAATCTGCTTCAAGCCTGTTCAATCCGGTTCACGCCGGTTTAAACTGGTTCACACCAGTTCTAACTGGTTCAATCTGGTTCAGACCAGTTCAGACCGGTTCAGACCGGTTCAATCCGGTTTAAACCGTTTCAGACTGGTTCAATCCGGTTCAGACCAGTTCAATCCGGTTCAAACTGGTTCAGACCAGTTCAATCCGGTTCAGACAGGTTCACACCAGTTCAATCCGTTTCAAGCCGCTTCAATCCAGTTCAGACCGTTTCAGACAAGTTCAATCCGGTTCAGACCTTTTCAAACTGGTTCAGACCGGTTCAATCGGGTTCAAACTGGTTGAATCCATTTCAAGCCTGTTCAATCCGGTTGAGACCGGTTCATACCAGTTCAAGCCGGTTCAGACCGGTTCAATCCGGTTCAGATAGGTTCACTACAGTTCAATCCGGTTCAAGGCGCTTCAATCCAGTTCAGACCGTTTCAGACAAGTTCAAACTGGTTCAGACCTGTTCAAACTGGTTCAGACTGGTTCAATCCGGTTCAAACTGGTTGAATCCGGTTCAAGCCTGTTCAATCCAGTTGATACCGGTTCATACCAGTTCAAGCCGGTTCAGACCGTTTCAAAACGATTCAAACCGATTCAGACCAGTTCAAACTGGTTCAGTCTGGTTCAAACCGGTTCAGACCAGTTCCAACCAGTTCAATCCAGTTCACACCAGTACAAACCGGCACAGACCGGCTCAAACCGGTTCAGACCAGTTCCAACCAGTTCAATCCAGTTCACACCAGTACAAACCGGCACAGACCGGCTCAAACCGGTTCAAACCGGTTCAGACCAGTTCAATCCGGTTCAAGACGGTTCAATCCGGTTCAGACCATTTCAGACTGGTTCAGACCGGTTCAATACAGTCCAATCCGGTTCAGGCCGGTTCAATCCGGTTCAGACCGGTTCAGACCAGCTCAAACTGGTTTAGAATGGTGAAATCCGGTTCAGAACGGTGAAATCCGGTTCAGACCGGTTCAATCCGGTTCAGACCAGTTCAGACCAGTTTAGACCGGTTCAATCTGGTTCAGACCGTTTCAGACCAGTTCATACTGGCTTACTCCGGTTCAGATCGGTTCAAACCGGTTCATACCGGTTCAATCTGTTTCATACCGGTTCAGACCAGTTCAGACTGGCTCACTCCGGTTCAGACCGGTTCAAACCGCCTCAGACCGGCTAAGACTGGTTTAGACCAGTACAATCCGGTTCAGACAGGTTCATTCTGGTTCAGACCGGGTCAAACCGATTCCATCCAGTTCAGACCCGTACAAACCAGTACAGACCGGTTTAATCCAGTTCAAGCCAGTTCAATCCTGTTCAGACCAATTCAGACTGGTTTAGACCGGTTCAATCCGGTTCAGACTGGTTCAATGCAGTTCGGACCGGTTAAGACTGGTCCAGACAGGTTTAGACCAGTTCAATCTAGTTCAGACCACTTCAATCCGGCTCAGACCAATTCAAACAGGTTCAATCTGGTTCAAGCTGGATCAGTGCGGTTCAGAGCAGTTCAGACTGTTTCAGACCGATTCAATACGGTCCAATCCGGTTAAGACCAGTTAAATCCGGTTCAGACCGTCTCAGACTGGTTTAGACCGGTTCAATCTGGTTCAGACCGGCTAAGACTGGTTTAGACCGGTTTAATCCTGTTCAGACCAGTTCAGACCAGTTCAGATTGGTTCAGACCGGTTTAGACCGGTTCAATCTGGTTCCGACTGTTACAGACCAGTTCAGACTGGCTCACTCCGGTTCAGACCGGTTCAAACCGGTTCAAGCCGGTTCAATCCAGATCAGACCGTTACAAACCGGTACAGACCGATTCAATCCGGTTCAAGTCAGTTCAATCCAGTTCAGATTGGAACAAACGGGTACAGACCGGTTCAATCCGGTTCAAGCCGGTACAAACCGATTCAAACCAGTTAAAACTGGTTCAATCCGGTTCAGACCAGTTCAGACTGGTTCAGACCGGTTCAATCCGGTTCAGACCCATTCCGACCAGTTCACACCGGTTCAGACCGGTTCAGACCGGTTCAAACCGATTCAGATCGGTTTAATCCGGTTCTAATCGGTGCAGACCAGTTCAAACCGCTTCAGACCAGTTCAAACCAGTTCAGACCGGTTCAATCCGGTTAGGACCTGTTCAGACCAGTGCAGACCTGTTCAGTCCGGTTCAGAGTGGTTCAATCCGGTTCAGACCGGGTCAAACCGGATCAATACAGTTCAGACTGGTACAAACATGTACAGACCGGTTCAAGCTGGTTCAAGCCGGTTCAATCCTGTTCAGACCAGTTCAGATTGGTTCAGACAGGTTCAATCCGGTTCAAGCCGGTTCAATCCTATTCAGACCAGTTCAGACTGGTTCAGACCGGTTCAATCCGGTTCAGACCAGTCCAATCCGGTTCAGACCGGTTCAAACCGTTTCAGACCGGTTCAATCTGGTTCAAATTGGTTCAGACCGGTTCAGAACGGTTCAAACTGGTTCAGATCGGTTCAAACCGGTTCACAATGTTTCAATCCGGTTCAGACCAATTCAGACCGGTTCAGACCGGTTCAATCCGGTTCAAACCGGTTCAGGCCTGTTCAATCCGGTTCAGACAGCTTCACACCAATTCAATCCGGTTCAAGCCACTTCAATCCAGTTCAGACCGTTTCAGACAAGTTCAAACCGGTTCAGACTTGTTCAAACTGATTCAGACCGGTTCAATCCGGTTCAAACTGGTTGAATCCGGTTCAAGCCTGTTCAATCTGGTTCAGACCGGTTCATACCAGTTCAAGCCGGTTCAGACCGGTTCAAAACGGTTCAGACCGGGTCAAACTGCTTCAGACCGGCTCAATCAGGTTTAGACTGGTTCAATCAGGTTCAGACTGGTTCAAACCGGTTCAGACCTGTTCGGACCGATTTAGACCGGCTCAATCTGGTTCAGACCGGTTCAGAACAGTTCAAACTGGTTCAGACTGGTTCAAAACGGTTCAGTCCGACTAAGACTGGTTTCGACCGGTACAATCCGGTTCGGACCGGTTCAAACCGGTTCAATCCGGTTCAGACCGGGTCAAACCGGTTCAATCCAGTTCAAACCCGTGCAAACCGGTACAGACCAGTTCAATCCGGCTCAGACCAGTTCAAACCGGTTCAATCTGGTTCAAGCCGGTTCAATCCGGTTCAGAACAGTTCAGACTGGTTCAGGCAGGTTCAATACAGTCCAATCCGGTTCAGACCGGTTCAATCCGGTTCAGACCGATTCAAACCGGTTCAGACCATTTCAATCAAGGTTCAGACCCGCTAAGAATTGTTTAGACTGGTACAATCCGGTTCAGACCGCGTCAAACCGGTTAAATCTGGTTCAGACCGGGTCAAACTGGTTCAATCCAGTTGAGACCGGTACAAACCGGTACAGACCTGTTCAATCCTGTTCAAGCCGGTTCAAACCGGTTCAGTCCAATTCAAACTGGTTCAATCCGGTTCAGACCTGTTCAGACTGGTTCAGACCGGTTCAATCCAGTTCAAACCGGTTCAGACTGATTCAAACCGGTTCAGATCGGTGAAGACCAGTTCAAACCACTTCAGACCAGTTTAAACCAGTTCAGACCAGTTCAATCCGGTTTGGACCTGTTCAGACCGGTGTAGACCGGTTCAGTCCGGTTCAGACCGGTTCAAACCGGTTCAGACCGGTTCAAAACTGTTCAGGCCGGCTAAGACTGGTTTCGACCGGTTCAATCCGGTTCGGACCGGTTCAGACCGGCTCAGACCGGTTCAGTCAAGTTTAGACAGGATCAATCCATTTCAGACCGGTTCAAACCGGTTCAGACCGGTTCAGTCTGGTTCGGACCGGTTAAGACCGGTCCAGACCGGTTTAGACCAGTTCAATCTAGTTCAGACTGTTTCAGACCTTTCCAATCCGGTTCAGACCTGTTCAATCGGGTTCAAACCGGTTCAGACCAGTTCAAACCGGTTCAAGCCGTTTCAATCCGGTTCAGACCGTTTCAGACCAGTTCAAACAAGTTCAGACAGGTTCAATCCGGATCAGACTGGTTCAAACCGGTTCAGACCGGTTCAATCCGTTTCAGACCGGTTCAATTCGGTTCAAGCCTGTTCAATTCGGTTCAGACCGGTAAAGACCAGTTCAAGCCGGTTCAGAATGGTTCAAACCGGTTCAAACCGGGTCAAACCGGTTCCATCCAGTTCAGACCAGTACAAACCGACACAGACCGGTTCAAACCGCTTCAGACCGGATAAGACTGGTTTAGAACGGTTCAATCCTGTTCAGACCAATTCAGACCGGTTCCGACTGGTTCAATCTGCTTCAAACCGGTTCAATCCGGTTCAGACCAGTTCAGACCGGTTCAATCCAGTTCAAACCGGTTCAGACTGGTTCAATCTGCTTCAGACTGGTTCAGCCCGGTCCAATCCGTATCAGACCCGTTCAATCCGGTTCAAACCATTTCAGACCGGTTCAATCCGGTTCAGACTGGTTCAATCCGGTTCAAACTGGTTCAGGCCGGTTCAATCCGGTTCAGACAGCTTCACACCAGTTCAATCTGGTTCAAGCCGCTTCAATCCAGTTCAGACCGTTTCAGACAAGTTCAAACCGGTTCAGACTTGTTCAAACTGATTCAGACCGGTTCAATCTGGTTCAAACTGGTTGAATCTGGTTCAAGCCTGTTCAATCTGGTTCAGACCGGTTCATACCAGTTCAAGCCGGTTCAGACCGGTTCAAAACGATTCAGACCGGGTCAAACCGCTTCAGACCGGCTCAATCAGGTTTAGACCGGTTCAATCCGGTTCAGACTGGTTCAAACCGGTTCAGACCAGTTCAGACCGATTTAGAACAGCTCAATCTGGTTCAGACCGGTTCAGAACAGTTCAAACTGGTTCAGACTGGTTCAAAACGGTTCAGTCCGACTAAGACTGGTTTCGACCGGTACAATCCGGTTCGGACCAGTTCAAACCGGTTCAATCCGGTTCAGACCGGGTCAAACCGGTTCAATCCAGTTCAAACCCGTGCAAACCGGTACAGACCGGTTCAATCCGGCTCAGACCAGTTCAAACCAGTTCAATCTGGTTCAAGCCGGTTCAATCCGGTTCAGAACAGTTCAGACTGGTTCAGGCAGGTTCAATACAGTCCAATCCGGTTCAGACCAGTTCAATCCGGTTCAGACCGGTTCAAACCGGTTCAGATCATTTCAATCAAGGTTCAGACCCACTAAGAATTGTTTAGACCGGTACAATCCGGTTCAAACCGGTTCAATCCGGTTCAGACCGCATCAAACCGGTTAAATCTGGTTCAGACCGGGTCAAACTGGTTCAATCCAGTTGAGACCGGTACAAACCGGTACAGACCTGTTCAATCCTGTTCAAGCCGGTTCAAACCGGTTCAGTCCAATTCAAACTGGTTCAATCCGGTTCAGACCTGTTCAGACTGGTTCAGACCGGTTCAATCCAGTTCAAACCGGTTCAGACTGGTTCAAACCGGTTCAGACCAGGTCAAACCGGTTCAATCCAGTTCAGACCAGTACAAACCGGCACAGACCGGTTCATACCGGTTTAATCCGGTTCAGACCGGTTCAAACTGGTTCAGACTGGTTCAAACCGTTTCAGGCCGGCTAAGACTGGTTTCGACCGGTTCAATCCGGTTCAGACCGGTTCAGACCGGCTCAGACCGGTTCAGTCCGGTTTAGACCGTTTCAATCCATTTCAGACCGATTCAAACTGGTTCAATCCGGTTCAAAAACGTTCAGACTAGTTCCAACCATTCAATCCAGTTCAGACCGGTACAGACCGGTTCAAGCCGGTTCAATCCCGTTCAGACAGCTTCAGACCAGGTCAATCCAGTTCAGACCAGGTCAAACCGGTTCAATCCAGTTTAGACCAGTTCAATCCGGTTCAATCTGGTTCAAACCGGTTCAGACCGGCTCATACTGGTTTAGACCGGTTCAATCCGGTTCAAACCAGTTCAGACCGACTCAGACCATTTCAGACTGGTTCAATCCAGTTCAGACCGGGTCAAACCAGTTCAATCCAGTTCAGACCGGTACAAACCGATACAGACCGGTTCAACCCGGTTCAAGCAGGTTCAATCCGGTTCAAACCGGTTCAGACCGGCTCAGACTGGTTCAAACTGGTTCAATCCGGTTCAAGCTGGTTCAGACCGGTTCAGACCAGTTCAAACCGGTTCAGACCGTTTCAATCCAGTTCAGACCGGTTTAGACCGGTTTCAATCCAGTTAAGACCGGTTCAATCCGGTTCAGGCCGGTTCAGACCGGTCCAGACCGGTTCAGACCTGTTCAATCCAGTTCACACCAGTTCAAACCGGTTCGCCGGTTCAGTCCGGTTCAGACCAGTTCAGACCGGTTCAATACGGTCCAATCTGGTTCAGACCGGTTCAATCCGGTTCAGACCGGCTAAGACTGGTTTAGAGCAGTACAATCCGTTTCAAACCGGTTCAATCCGGTTCAGACCGCGTCAAACTGGTTCAATCTGGTTCAGACCGGGTCAAACTGGTTCAATCCAGTTGAGACCGGTACAAACCAGTATAGACCGGTTAAATCCGGTTCGGACAGGTTCAGAAAGCTCAGAGTGGTTCACTCCGGTTTAGACCGGTTCAATCCGGTTGAGACCATTTCAGACTGGTTCAGACCGGTTCAATACTGTCCAATCCGGTTCAGGCCATTTCAATCCGTTTCAGACCGGTTCAGACTGGTTCAGACCGGCTCAAACTGGTTTAGACCAGTGAAATCCAGTTCAGACAGGTTTAGACCGGTTTCAATCCAGTTAAGACCGGTTCAATCCGGTTCAGGCCGGTTCAGACCGGTCCGGACCGGTTCAGACCGGTCCAGACCGGTTCAGACCGGCTCAAACTGGTTTAGACCGGTGAAATCTGGTTCAGTCCAGTTCAGACCAGTTCAATCCGGGTCAAACCGGTTCAGACCGGTTCAATCCAGTTCAGACCGGGTCAAACTGGTTCAATCCAGTTGAGACCAGTAAAAACTGGTACAGACCTGTTCAATCCTGTTCAAGCCGGTTCAAACTGGTTCAGTCCAATTCAAACTGGTTCAATCTGGTTCAGACCGGTTCAATCCGGTTCAAGCTGGTTCAATCTTCTTTACCTTCTTTGACTTCTTTTTACCTTCTTAATTCTTCTTTGAATTAAACCTCCATTGAATCCTTCTTTACCTTCTTTTATGTCTTCTTTACCTTCTTTGACATTTCTTTAACTTCTTGTCATTATACTTTACCTTTTTCCACGTCTTCTTTACATTCTTGACCTTCTTCTTTACCTTCTTTGACTTCATCTTTACATTCTTACCTTATTCTTTACCTTCAGTGACTTCTCCTTACTTTCCTTGACTACTTCTTTACCTTCTTTGAATTCTCTACCTTTTTTGACCTCTTCTACACCTTCTTTGACTTCTTCTTTACCTTCTTTGAAATCTTCTTTATCTTCTTTGACTTCTTCTTTATGTTCTTTAACTATTTCTTTACTCTCTTTGAATCCTTCTTTACCTTCTTTTACTTCTTCTTTACCTTTTTTGACTCTTTCTTTAACTTCTTTGATTTTTTCGTTACATTTTTTACATTCTTCTTTGCCTACTTTGACATCTTCTTTACCTTCTTTGACTTCTTCTTTACCTTCTTTACATTCCGCTTTTACATTCTTTGCCTTCATTTTTACTTTCTTTGACTTTTTTTTCCTTCTTTGCCTTCTTCTTTACCTTATTTGACTTCTTTAACTTCTTTATCTTTTGCCTTATCTTCTTTGACTTCTTCTGTACCTTCTTTGACTTCTTCTTAACCTTCTTAACCTAGTACTTTTCCTTCTTTGCATTCTTCTTTAACTTATTTACCTTATTCTTTACATTCTTTACCTACTTCTTTACTTTCTTTGACTTCTTCTTTACCTTCTTTACCTTATTCTTTACCTTCTTTGACTTCTACGTTGCCATCATTGAATACTTCTTTTCCTTGTTTACATTCTTCTTTACCTTCTTTTTTACGTTCTCTACCTTCTTCTTTATCTTCTTTGACATCTTCATTACCTTCTACTTTACCTTCTTTTCCTTCTTTGACTTCTTCTTTACCTTTTTGACCTTCTTCTTTATCTTCTTTTACTTCTTCTTTACATTCTTTACCTTCTGCTTTACCTTCACTGACTTCTTTACCCTTTTTGACTCCTTCTATACCTTCTTTGTCTTCTTTTTTACCTTCTTCTTTACCTTCTTTGACTTCCTCTTTACGTTCTTTGACTCCTTCTTTACCTTCCTTACCTTCTTCTTTACCTTCAGTGACTTCTTTTTTACTATCCTTGACTACTTCTTTACCTTCTTTGACTTCTTTACCTTTTTTGACCTCTTCTATACCTTCTTTGAATTTTTTCCCTTCTTTGCCATCTTATTTACCTTCGTTATCTTCTTCTTTACCCTCGTTGACTTCTTTTTTACCTTTATAATTCTTCTTTTCCTCCTTTGTATCCTTTTTTCCCTTCTTTTATTTCTTCTTTACCTTCTTTGACTTTTTCTTTAACTTCTTGGCTTTATACTTTACCTTCGTTGACTTTTTCCTTAGCTTCTTTGACTCCTTCTTTATCTTCTTTGACTTCCTCTTTACCTTCTTTGAATCCATCTTTACCTTCTTTGACTTCTTTACCTTTTTTGACCTCTTCTATACCTTCTTTGAATTTTTTCCTTTCTTTGCCATCTTATTTACCTTCTTTATCTTCTTCTTTACCTCATTTACATTCTTCTTGACCTTCTTTACCTTCTTCTTTACCTTTTTTGACTTCTTCTTTACCTTCTTTTCCTTCTCCGTTACCTTCTTTGATTTCTTCTTTACCTTCTTTGACTTCTTCTTTAACTTCTTTACCTTCTTCACTACCTTCTTTGACTTCTTCTTTACCTTCTTTGACTACTTCTTTAACTTTTTGACTTCTTTACCTATTTTGACTAATTTTGTACTTTCTTTGACCTCTTCTTTACCTTCTTTGACTCCTTCTTTAACTTTTTGACATCTTTACCTAATTTGACTTATTTTGTACCTTTGATCTTTTCTTTACCTTCTTCTTTACTTTCTTTGACTTCTTCATTACCTTCTTTGTCTTCTTTTTTACCTTTTTGAATTTTTCTTTACTTGCCTTGATTCCTTCTTTAACTTCTTTTACTTCTTCTTTACCTTTTTTGACTCTTTCTTTAACTTCTTTGATTTCTTCTTTACCTTTTTTACATTCTTCTTTGCCTACTTTGACATCTTCTTTAACTTCTTTGACTTCTTCTTTACATTCTTTGGCTTCTTCTTTACCTTTTTAATTCTTCTCTACCTCCTTTGACTCCTTCTTTACCTTCTTTGACTTCTTATTTATCTTTTTTAGCTTCTTCGTTACCTTCTTTACTTCTTCGTTACCTTCTTTGACTTCTTCTTTACCGTCTTTGACTTCTTTACTTTATTTGACGTCTTCTTTATTGTTCTTTGAATTCTTTTTTAACTTCTTTACCTAATTTGACATCTTTACATTTTTTGACTTCTTCTGTACCTTCTTTGCCTTCTTCTTTACTTTCTTAACCTAGTACTTTACCTTCTTAACCTTCTTATTTACCTTATTTACTTTCTTCTTTACATTTTTACCTACTTCTTTACTTTCATTGACTTCTTCTTTACCTTCTTTACCTTATCCTTACCTTCTTTGACTTCTACTTTATCATCATTGAATACTTCTGTTCGTTGTTTACATTCTTCTTTACCATCTTTACCTTCTTTTTTACGTACTCTACCTTCTTCTTTACCTTCTTTGACTTCTTTGTTACCTTCTACTTACCTTTTTGACTTCTTCTTTACCTTCTTACCTTATTCTATACCTTCAGAGACTTCTTTTTAAATTTCCTTGACTACTTTTTTACCTTGTTTGACTTCTTTACCTTTTTTGAACTCTTCTATACCTTCTTTGATTTCTTCTTTACCTTCTTCTTTACCTTCTTTGTCTTCTTCTTTACCTTCTTTGACTTTTTCTTTAACTTCTTGGCATTATACTTTACCTTCGTTGACTTCTTCCTTATCTTCTTTGACTCCTTCTTTACCTTCTTTGACTTCGTCTTTACATTCTTTGACTCCTTCTTTACCTTCTTTGACTTCTTTACCTTTTTTGACTTCTTCTTTCCATTCTTTACCTTCTTCTTTACCTTCTTTACCTTCTTCTTTTTGTTCTCTACCTTCTTCTTTATTTTCTTTGACTTTTTCTTTACCTTCTACTTTACCTTCTTTTCCTTATTCTTTATCTACTTGTCTTCTTCTTTACCTTCTTTAAATTCTTTTGACCTTCATTGACTTCTTTAATTTTTTGAATTCTTCTTTACCTTCTTTGACTTCTTCTTTAACTTCTTTGACTTCTTCTGTACTTTCTTTGACTTTTTCTTTACCTTTTTAATACTTCTCTACCACCTGTGACTCCTTCTTTACATTCTTTGACTTCTTCTTTACCTTCTTTGCTTTTTTCTTTAATTTCTTTGTATAATACTTTACCTTCTTTGACTTCTTTACCTTCTTTGAATTATTCCTTACCTTCTTTACATTTTTCTTTACCTTCTTTGATTTCTTTACCTTCTTTGATATCTTCTTTAATGTTCATTGAATTGTTCTTCACCTTTTTACCTAATTTGACATCTTTACCTTACTTGACTTCTTCTGTTCCTTTTTTGCCTTCCTTCATATCTATGGTTGTCTTTAATGCACCTTTCATTGACGATATGCACGTATACGTCTGTATGAGTCTTTGTAGATAATGCTTATCTTTCTTGCAACAAACGACAAATTTTTTCTTCAGTAATCTTTGCAGTTTCCAGGATGAAGACGGGGCCCCACAACATCAACTCCAACTGGTTATTATGACATCATGTTTTTGTAGTGCTAATATTTGGCCTGTTTTTTGGTACCAACTGCACAGAACACTTTTGAATAGTGCACATTTTTGACAACATTCTGGCCTGTTTTCCTCAAAATATTCAGAGGCTGGACACATTTTTCCTAGATGAAATGTTACCCTGGGTATTCTACCATCATTTGCTTTCACAGGACCCCCTGAGAAGAAAAGTCGCCCCTATGTCAGCTGGAAGCAATCTTAGATGACGACGCCCCCCCCTCCCAACAAAGTTTACCTTCAGGTTTAGGGACACTAATTGGTGGATGGTATAGGGTTGTCGGGTTGTGGAAGGCTTTATATGGACTCAGGGGTATAAATTATGTGTGTACATATATATATATATATCATATATATATGTATATATTAAAAAAGTGGGGGAGGGATTAACTGGTGATCTGAAGGAATAATTGATTTTTGTGAGTTATTGTTTTTTGAAAAACTATATGAGTGTTGATTCTTGTATATTGATATATTGATATATATTGATATATTGATATATGAGTGTTGATTCTTGTATATTGATATATTGATATATTGATATTGATATATTGATATATATTGATATATTGAGGGTATGATACTACCTCTGTTTGAAACAATTGTTATATTGACATTGTTTACTATATTGCAATGTACATCTCTACCTCTGATATTATTTATGTAATGAAATTGTTTACTATATTGCAATGTACATTTCTACCTCAGATATTATTTATGTAATGACCCTGTTTACATTTGGAAATCATTGTCTTCATTTATTGCACAGTTGTCTATTCTATTAGTCATACAGTTAGATAAGTGTTGAGAATTATATGTTGGTCACATTTATATTTAGGATAATCAGGTTTTTTAGACACATAGAGGTTGTATTTAGTATAGATAGCATAATCTTCGACCTCTTTGAAGAGCTGTAGAACATGGCCTTTAATCTAACCTAGGGTTTTGTAATTATGAGATACAATCACTCCTGGCAACAATGCTCTACTCCCGAGAGAACGTTGAGCACCAAAGACACTCCACTGGGAGTTTGTCTTCTATTTGGCAGAACTGGCCTTGAGGCAAAGAAAAGCCCATACCTCCATTACTGACTAAACTACGAAATATCCATAAGTGGATAAAACAGAATTGTCTTATCTTGCCAAGAAAGGATAGGATAGTTCTACTAAAGGTTCCTTGCCGTTGTATAATGGTATGTCAGGTTTTTTCAGGCCTCAGCCAAAGTTGGTTGCCTCAATATTTCTATCAAGATTTCGTGTGGTTGCCCAGGTAGTCAATTGTCTCTGTCTTCTGTTGCACATTTTGGAAGTTTCTCGTTTGTGCTTCCTGGTTGCTTTGGTAATATTGCTTTCCTTCTCAGATCTTTGAAGGGGTTGAAGATTAGATAATGGTAGCTACCTTCTACATTATTTAGACTTCCCAAAGTAGAGTGATTAGTAAAATTTTTTTGTTATATGCTCCTCGCCTGATATTGTTTACTTCTTGTAATTTTATATGATCTGTTCCCGTTGTATATAGTTGTATTTGGTTTCTGAATCTGCCTTATTTAGACAAAAGGGGGAGATGTTGGGGCAGCTGGCCCAATCCCTGCGTTCAGGGGCGTGGCTGCCCCAGGGGAGTAGGATACCCTTAAAAAGTATCGGGGCACCGGAAGGAGCCCTGTTTGCTATTCCCCACGTTAACTTCTGCTCCGCTGGACCCTTGGTTCTGTAAGTTCCCTTATTTCCCCTTTTATTAAAACTGATTTATTGTAAAAGGACTATTTTGGTTATTTCCAAACCCCTCTGACCACCGGTAAACACCTGTACCCGCCGGTACATTCTTTAACTTCTTGGCATTATACTTTACCTTCTTGACTTCTTCCATACCTTCTTTGACTCCTTCTTTACATTCTTTGACTTCTTCTTTACCTTCTTTACATCTTTGAATACTTCTTTTCCTTCTTTACCTTCGTCTATACCTTCTTTACCTACTTCTTTACCTTCTTTGATTTCTTCTTTACCTTCTACTTTACCTTCTTTGCCATTCTTCTTTACCTTTTTTATCTTCTCCTTTACCTTCTGCAACCTCTTCTTTACCTTCTTTGACTTCTTCTTTACCTTCTTTACCTTCTTCTTAGCCTTCATTGACTTCTTCTTTACCTTCTACGTTACCTTCTTTGCCTTCTTCTTTACCTTCTTTTACTTCTTCTTTACCTTCTTGATCTTCTTTAACTTCTTTGATTTCTTCTTTACCTTCTTACCTTCTTATTTATCTTCAGTGACATCTCTTTACTTTCTTTGACTTCTTCTTTAACTTCTTTGACTTCTTTACCTTTTTTGACCTCTTCTATACCTTCTTTGACTTCTTCTTTACCTTCTTTACCTACTTTTTTTTTTTACCGTCTTTGACATCTTCTTTATCTTCTTTGATTTTTCTTTAACTTCTTGGCGTTATACTTTACCTTCGTTAACTTCTTCCTTAGCTTCTTTGACTCCTTCTTTATCTTCTTTGACTTCGTCTTTACCTTCTTTGACTTCTTCTTTACCTTCTTTGAATCCATCTTTACCTTCTTTGACTTGGTTACCTTTTTTGACTTCTTCTGTACCTTCTTTGCGTTCTTCATTACCTTCTTTGACTACTTGTTTACCTTCTTTTCCTTGTACTTTTCCTTCTTTACCTTCTTCTTTACCTTATTGACGTTCTTCTTTACCTTCTTTAACTATTTCTTTACTCTCTTTGACTTCTGCTTTACCTCCTTTACCTTCTTCTTTACCTTATTTACCTTCTTCTTTATCTTCTTTACCTTCCTCTTTACCTTCTTTGACATCTTCTTTACATTCTTTGACTTCTTTTTACCTTTTTAATTCTTCTTTACCACCTTTGAATACTTCTTTACCTTCTTTTATTTCTTCTTTACCTTCTTTGACTTTTTCTTTAACTTCTTGTCATTATACTTTACCTTTTTTGATGTCTTCTGTACATTATTGACCTTCTTCTATACCTTCTTTGACTTCTTCTTTACATTCTTACCTTCTTCTTTACCTTCAGTGACTTCTTCTTACTTTCCTTGACTACTTCTTTATCTTGTTTGACTTCTTACACCTTTTTTGACCTCTTCTCCACCTTCTTTGACTTCTTCTTTCCCTTCTTTGACATCTTTTTTACCTTCTTTGACTTCTACTTTGCATTCTTTAACTATTTCTTTACTCTCTTTGAATCCTTCTTTACCTTCTTTTACTTCTTCTTTACCTTTTTGACTCTTTCTTTAACTTCTTTGATTTTTTCTATACATTTTTTACATTCTTCTTTGCCTACTTTGACTTCTTCTTTACCTTCTTTACATTCCGCTTTTACATTCTTTACCTTCATTTTTACTTTCTTTGACTTTTTTTCCTTCTTTGCCATCTTCTTTACCTTCTTTGACTTCTTTAACTTCTTTATCTTTTGCCTTATCTTTTTTAACTTCTTCATTACCTTCTTTGACTTCTTCTATACCTTCTTTGACTTCTTCTTAACCTTCTTAACCTAGTACTTTTCCTTCTTTGCATTCTTCTTTAACTTATTTACCTTATTCTTTACATTCTTTACCTACTTCTTTAGTTTCTTTGACTTCTTCTTTAGCTTCTTTACCATATTCTTTACCTTCTTTGACTTCTACTTTACCATCATTGAATACTTCTTTTCCTTGTTTACATTCTTCTTTACCTTCGTTTTTACGTTCTCTACCTTCTTCTTTATCTTCTTTGACATCTTCATTACCTTCTACTTTACCTTCTTTGCCTTCTTTTCCTTCTTTGACTTCTTCTTTACCTTCTTGACCTTCTTCTTTACCTTCTTTACCTTCTTCTTTACGTTCTTTGACTTCTAATTTACCAGCTTTGAATACTTCTTTTCCTTATTTACCTTCTTCTTTATCCTCTCTACCTTCTTTTTTTACGTTCTCTATCATCTTCTTTCCCTTCTTTGACATCTTCATTACCTTCCACTTTACATTCTTTGCCTTCTTCTTTTCCTTCTTTGACTTCTTCTTTACCTTCTTGACCTTCTTCTTTACCTCCTTAGACTTCTTTACCTTCTTTGACTTCTTCTTTAACTTCTTTATCTTGTAACTTATATTTATTGACTTCATCATTACCTTCTTTTACTTCTCTGTACCTTCTTTGACTTCTTCTTAACCTTCTTAACCTAGTACTTTTCCTTCTTTGCATTCTTCTTTAACTTATTTACCTTATTCTTTACATTCTTTACCTACTTGTTTACTTTCGTTGACTTCTTCTTTACCTTCTTTACCTTATTCTTTACCTTCTTTGACTTCTACTTTACCATCATTGAATACTTCTTTTCCTTGTTTACATTCTTCTTTACCTTCGTTTTTACGTTCTCTACCTTCTTCTTTATCTTCTTTGGCATCTTCATTACCTTCTACTTTAACTTCTTTGCCTTCTTTTCCTTCTTTGACTTCTTTTTTACCTTCTTGACCTTCTTCTTTGCCTTCTTTTTCTTCTTCTTTACATTCTTTACCTTCTTCTTTACCTTCACTGACTTCTTTACCTCTTTTGACTTCTTCTACACCTTCTTTGTCTTCTTTTTAACCTTCTTCTTTAACTTCTTTGACTTCCTCTTTATGTTCTCTGACTTCTTATTTACCTTCCTTACCTTCTTCTTTACCTTCAGTGACTTTTTTACTATCCTTGACTACTTCTTTACCTTCTTTGACTTCTTTACCGTTTTTGACCTCTTCTATACCTTCTTCGAATTTTTACCTTCTTTGCCATCTTATCTACCTTCTTTATCTTCTTCTTTACCCTCCTTGACTTCTTTTTTACCTTTTTAATTCTTCTTTACCTCCTTTGTATCCTTCTTTCCCTTCTTTTATTTCTTCTTTACCTTCTTTGACTTTTTCTTTTACTTCTTGGCTTTATACTTTACCTTCGTTGACTTCTTCCTTAGCTTCTTTGACTCCTTCTTTATCTTCTTTGCCTTCTTCTTTACCTTCTTTGACTACTTTTTACCTTCTTTTCCTTGTACTTTTCCTTCTTTATCTTCTTCTTTACCTTACTGACGTTCTTCTTTACCTTCTTTAACTATTTCTTTACTCTCTTTGATTTCTTCTTTACCTTCTTTACCTTCTTCTTTACCTTCTTTACCTTCTTCTTTACCTTATTTACCTTCTTCTTTACCTTCTTCTTTACCTTCTTTGACTTCTTCTTTACCTTCAGTGACATCTTCTTTACTTTCTTTGACTACTTCTTTACCTTCTTTGACTTCTTTACCTTTTTGACCACGTCTATACCTTCTTTGACTTCTTCTGATCTTCTATACCTTCTTCTTTACCTACTTTGTCTACTTCTTTACGTTCTTTGACTTCTACTTTACCTTCTTTACCTTCTTCATTACCTCTTTGACTTCTTCTTTACCGTTTTAATTCTTCTTTACCTCCTTTGACTCCTTCTTTACCTTCTTTGACTTCTTCACTTTCTTTGCTTTTTTCTTTAACTACTTTGTATTATACTTTACCTTCTTTGACTTCTTTACCTTCTTTTAATTATTCTTTGCCTTCTTTATTGTTTCTTTACCTTCTTTGACTTCTTCTTTACCTACATCTTTACCTTCATTGATTTCTTCTTTCCTTTCTTTGACTTCTACTTTAACTTCTGTGAATTCTTTACTTTTCTGAACACATCTATACCTTCTTTGACTTCTTCTTTACCTTCTTTACCCTCTTCTTTACATCCTTGACTTCTTCTTTACCTTCTTTGACTTCTGCTTTACCCTCTTTGACTTTTTCATTACCTTCCTTTAATTATTCTTTACTTTCCTTACTTCTTCTTTACCTTCTTTGACTTCTTCTTTAACTTCATACCTTCTTTATCTTCAGTGAATTCTTCTTTACTTTCTTTGACTCCTTTACCTTCTTTGACTTCTTTACCTTTTTTGACCACTTCTATACCTTCTTTGAAGTTTTTATCTTCTTTACCTTCTTCTTTACCTCCTTTGACTTCTTCTTTACCTTCTTTGACTACTTCTTTAATGTTCTTTGACTAATTCTTTACGTTCCTTACATTCTTTGTCTTCTTTACCTTTTTTGACTCCTTCTGTACCTTCTTTGACTTCTTCTTTACCTTCTTTACCTTTTTTCTTTACCTTCATTGACTTCTTCTTTACTTTCCTTGACATCTTCTTTACCTTCTTTTTATTATTCTTTACTTTCCTTGACATCTTTTTACCTGCTTTACCTACTTCTTTACCTCCTTTTACTTGTTCTATACCTTCTTTGACTTCTTCTTTACCTTCTTTATCTTTTCCTTTATCTATTTTGACTCCTTCAGTACCTGCTTTAACTTCTTCTTTGCCTTCTTTGACTTCTTCATATTCTTTTCCTTGTACTTTTCCTTATTTACCTTATTCTTTACCTTATTAACCTTCTTCTTCACATTGTTTACAAACTTCTTTGCTTTCTTTGACTTCTTCTTTCCCTTCTTTACCTTCTCCTTTACCTACTTTCACTTTTTCTCTACCATCTTTGAATACTTCCTTTTTTCTTTACCTTCTTCTTTACCTTCTTTACCTTTTTTTACATTCTCTTCCTTCTTCTTTCCCTACTTTGACTTCTTTATTACCTTCTACTTTACCTTCTTCACCTTCTTCTTTTCCTTCTTTGACTTCTTTACCTTCTTGACTTCCTTCTTTACCTTCTTTGACTTCTTCTTTACCTTCTTACCTTCTTCTTTACCTTCAGTGACTTCTTCTTTACCCTTGTTGACTACTTCTTTACCTTCTTTGACTTCTTCACCTGTTTTTGACCTCTTCTATACCTTCTTTGACTTCTTCTTATCTTCTTTACCTTCTTCTTTAACTCCTTTGACTTCTTCTTTACCTTCTTTGACTTCTTCTTTACCTTCAGTGACATCTTCTTTACTTTCTTTGACTACTTCTTTACGTTCTTTGACTTCTTTACCTTTTTGACCACGTCTATACCTTCTTTGACTTCTTCTGATCTTCTATACCTTCTTCTTTACCTACTTTGTCTACTTCTTTACGTTCTTTGACTTCTACTTTACCTTCTTTACCTTCTTCATTACCTCTTTGACTTCTTCTTTACCGTTTAATTCTTCTTTACCTCCTTTAACTCCTTCTTTACCTTCTTTGACTTCTTTACCTTTTTTGACCACTTCTATACCTTCTTTAAATTTTTTTATCTTCTTTACCTTCTTCTTTACCTCCTTTGACTTCTTCTTTATCTTCTTTTACTACTTGTTTACCTTCTTACCTTCTTCTTTACCTTCAGTGACTTCTTCTTTACCCTTGTTGACTACTTCTTTACCTTCTTTGACTTCTTTACCTGTTTTGACCGCTTCTGTACCTTTTTTGACTCCTTATCTTCTTTACCTTCTTCTTTATGTCCTTTGACTTCGTCTTTACGCACTTTGACATCTTCTTTACCTTCTTGACCTTCTTCTTTACCTTCTTTGATTTCTTGTTTACCTTCTTACCTTCTTCTTTACCTTCATTGACTTCTTCTTTACCTTCTTTGATTTCTTTACCTTTTTAATTTTTCTTAACTTCCTTTGACTCCTTCTTTAACTTCTTTGACTTGCTTTCCCCTCTTTGACTTTTTCTTTACCTTCTTTTAATTATTCTTTACTTTCCTTGACTTCTTCTTTACCGTTTTTGACTTCTTCTTTACCTTCTTTACATTCTTCGTTACATTCTTTTACTTCTTCTTTACCTTTTTAATTCTTCTTAAACTCCTTTGACTCCTTTAACTCTTTGACTTCTTCTTTACCTTCTTTGCTTTTTTCTTAACTTCTTTGTATTATACTTTACCTTTTTTGAATCCTTACCTTCTTTGAATTTTTCCTTTAATTCTTTTCCTTTTTCTTTACTTTCTTTTTCTTCTTCTTTACCTTCTTTGACTTCTGTACCTTCTTTGACTTCTTCTTTAATGTTCTTTGACTAATTCTTTACGTTCCTTACATTCTTTGTCTTCTGTACCTTTTTTGACTTCTTCTGTACCTTCTTTGACTTCTTCTTTACCTTCTTTACCTTTTTTCTTTACCTTCATTGACTTCTTTACTTTCCTTGACATCTTCTTTACCTTCTTTGACATTTCTTTACCTTCTTTAATTATTCTTTACTTTCCTTGACATCTTTTTACCTGCTTTACCTACTTCTTTACCTCCTTTTACTTGTTCTTTACCTTCTTTGACTTCTTCTTTACCTTCTTTATCTTTTCCTTTATCTATTTTGACTCCTTCATTACCTGCTTTAACTTCTTCTTTGCCTTCTTTGACTTCTTCATATTCTTTCCTTGTACTTTACCTTATTCTTTACCTTATTTACCTTCTTCTTCACCTTGTTTTCAAACTTCTTTACTTTCTTTGACTTCTTCTTTCCCTTCTTTACCTTCTTCTTTACCTACTTTGACTTTTTCTCTACCATCTTTGAATACTTCCTTTTTTCTTTACCTTCCTCTTTACCTTCTTCACCTTTTTTACATTCTCTTCCTTCTTCTTTCCCTCCTTTGACTTCTTTATTACCTTCTACTTTACCTTCTTCACCTTCTTCTTTTCCTTCTTTGACTTCTTTACCTTCTTGACTTCCTTCTTTACCTTCTTTGACTTCTTCTTTAACTTCTTACCTTCTTCTTTACATTCAGTGACTTCTTCTTTACCCTTGTTGACTACTTCTTTACCTTCTTTGACTTCTTCACCTGTTTTGACCTCTTCTATACCTTCTTTGACTTCTTCTTATCTTCTTTACCTTCTTCTTTAACTCCTTTGACCTCTTCTTTACCTTCTTTGACTTCTTCTTTACCTTCTTACCTTCTTCTTTACCTTCAGTGACATCTTCTTTACTTTCTTTGACTACTTCTTTACGTTCTTTGACTTCTTTACCTTTTTGACCACGTCTATACCTTCTTTGACTTCTTCTGATTTTCTATACCTTCTTCTTTACCTACTTTGTCTACTTCTTTACGTTCTTTGACTTCTACTTTACCTTCTTTACCTTCTTCATTACCTCTTTAACTTCTTCTTTACCGTTTTAATTCTTCTTTACCTCCTTTGACTCCTTCTTTACCTTCTTTGACTTCTTCACCTTCTTTGCTTTTTTCTTTTTTTTTCTACAATCTTTTTCTTTATTAATTAAAAGGCCGCACTAATAGGTTAAAATAAATATGTGTGCTTAAATGAAGACTCTTAAAATTGTGGGAAAATATACAGTTGGTGTTACTAAAATGGGATCATAAAATAAAAACAAAATACACAGGGCTAACATATTCAGAAGAAATATAGCATGATAAATCATACCCTCAAATGGTGGAAACTGTTGCTTAAAGAACTGAAAACCCATCCCACTGAGATGGTTCACAAAAAATTGTTTTAGAGATTTGTGGAGTTGAATGATGCTACATAGCCATGTCTGCTTGGTGATTTTTACACCTCAGTGTCTGCTTTTAATTAAATTAACTCCATTAGAAATTCAACTAGATTTAAAAGTTAAGGATGGAGTAGTGACGACAGAAAGAGAGTACACACACACAGACACACACACACACACACACACACACACACACAGACACACACACACAAGAGAGAGAGAGAGAACAAGGAAAAGAAGAAAATAAAAAAGAAGATTAAAAACCAGTAAAGAGGGAGAGGTCAGAGAAGACAGAAAGACAGAAAATAAAGATAAAGGAGACTTGAAGGAGCAGAAACAGCCTTACTATTGCCATCCAGTAAGCCACCTTCCTTTTCCTGAAACAATTCATGTGCTGACTTCGGACTATGAATGGCCCTGAGCCTCATTGTACATAGTTTTCCTTGAATTAATTACTCGCTTGATGGTTTTCTTTAGTTGCTATGTCGAGACTCCTTCACGACATACCTGCACATACAGAAATACTCTATGATTTTTTTCAGTGAGTTCTGGTATTGTTTTATTTTTTTCTCTCATGGTTTATTTTTTTTATATTTAAAAATTTCCATCTCCTTCCCTCCTCCTCCCCCCTCCCTCCCCTCCTCCTCCCTCCTTCCCTCCCCTCCTTCTCCCCCTTCCCTCCCCTCCCCTCCACCCATACCTCCCCTCCCTCCCTCTCAAGGCCAAGGAGCCATCAGGGTTCCCCACTCTATGCTAAGACCAAGGTCCTCCCAACTCCCCCCAGGTCCAGGAAGGTGATCGACCAAGCTGAGAAGGCTCCCACAGAGCCCGTCCATGAAGAACAATCAGAGCCCAGCGCCATTGTCCTTTGCTTCTCAGTCAGCCTCCGCTGTTGGCCACAGTCAGAGAGACGGGTTTGGTTGCATGATCCATCAGTCCCATTCCAACTGGAGTTGGTGATCTCCCATTAGTTCTGTCCCACCGTTTCCATGAGTGAACGGACCCCTCTCGTTCCTGACTTTCTCCCTCATGTTCTCGCTCCTTCTGCTCCTCATCCGGACCTTGGGAGCTCAGTCCAGTGCTCCAATGTGGGGCTCAGTCACCTTCCCCATCTGTCGCCAGCTGGAGGTTCCCTCACGGTCCTGACTTTCTTTCTCATGTTCTCTCTCCTTCTGCTCCTCATCAGGACCTTGGGAGCTCAGTCCGGTGCTCCAAGGTGGGGCTCTGTCATTTTCTTCATCTATCGTCAGGTGGAGGTTCTATGGTGATATGCAAGAAATTCATCAGTATGGCTATAGGAACTGGCCTTTTCAGGCTCCCTCTCCTCCGCTGCCCAAGGAACTAACTGGGGGCGTCTCCCTGGAAACCTGGGAACCCCTCTAGGGTCAAGTCTCTTGACAACCCTCAGGTAGCTCCTTAAATTAAGATATATGCTTCCCTGCTCTCATATCCACCCTTCCTATATCCCAAGCACCCCATTCCTCCGAGCTCCCCCCCGCTCTCCCCTTCACACTTTTCTCTCCCCATCTTCCCTTGGCCCAGTCTTGCCCAACCCTCAAGTTCCCAATTTTGCCTGGCGATCGTGTCTACTTCCAATATCCAGGAGGATTACTATATCTTTTTTTGGGAGTTCACCTTCTTATTATCTTCTCAAGGATCCCAAATTTATAGGCTCGATGTCCTTTAATTATGGCTAGAAACCGAATATGAGTGAGTACATCCCTTGTTCATCTTTATGGGTCTGAGTTACCTCACTCAGAATAGTGTTTTCTATTTCCATCCATTTGCCTGCAAAATTCAAGATGTCATTGTTTTTTACCGCTGAGTAGTATTCTAGCATGTATATATTCCACAGTTTCTTCATCCATTCTTCCACTGAAGGGCATCTAGGCTGTCTCCAGGATCTGGCTATTACAAATAATGCTGCTATGAACATAGATGAGCATATGCTTTTGTTGTATGATTGGGCATCTCTTGGGTAGATTCCCAATAGTGGTATTGCTGGGTCCTGGGGTAGGTTGATCCCGAATTTCCTGAGAAACCGCCACACTGCTTTCCAAAGTGGTTGCACAAGTTTGCATTCCCACCAGCAATGGATGAGTGTGCCCCTTACCCCACAACCTCTCCAGCAAAGGTTATTATTGGTGTTTTGGATTTTAGCCAATCTGACAGGTGTAAGATGTTATCTCAAAGTTGTTTTGATTTGCATTTCCCTGATAGCTAGGGAGGTTGAGCATGACCTTAAGTGTCTTTTGGCCATTCGAACTTCTTCTGTTGAGAATTCTCTGTTCAGCTCAGCACCCCATTTTTTAATTGGGTTAATTGGCTTTTTACCGTCTAGTCTCTTGAGTTCCTTATATATTTTAGAGATCAGACCTTTGTCAGTTGCAGGGTTGGTGAAAATCTTTTCCCAGTCAGTAGGCTGCCTTTGTGTCTTTGTGACAATGTCCTTTGCTTTACAGAAGCTGCTCAACTTCAGGAGGTCCCATTTATTCAATGTTGCCCTTAAAGTCTGTGCAGCTGGGGTTATGCATAGGAAACGGTTCCCTGTGCCCATTTGTTGTAGAGTACTTCCCACTTTCTCCTCTATCAAGCTCAATGTGTTCAAATTAATATTGAGGTCTTTAATCCATTTGGACTTGAGTTTTGTGCATGGTGATAGATATGGATCTACTTTCATTCTTCTACAGGTTGACATCCAGTTATGCCAGCACCATTTGTTGAAGATGCCCTCTTTCTTCCATTGTGTACTTTTGGCTCCTTTATCAAAAATCAGGTGTTCATAGGCTTGTGGTTTAAGATCCGGGTCTTCTATACGATTCCATTGGTCAACTTCTCTGTTCTTATGCCAATACCAAGCCGTTTTCAATACTGTAGCTTTGTAATAGAGTTTGAAGTCAGGGATGGTAATGCCTCCAGAAGAACCTTTATTGTATAAGATTTTTTTGGCTATCCTGGGTTTCTTGTTTTTCCATATAAAGTTGATTATTGTCCTCTCAATCTCTGTGAAGAATTTTAATGGGACCTTGATTGGGATTGCATTGAATCTATAGATTGCTTTTGGTAGAATTGCCATTTTTACTATGTTGATCCTCCCAATCCACGAGCAGGGGAGATCCTTCCATTTTCTGGTATCCTCTTCAATTTCTTTCTTCAAAGACTTAAAGTTCTTGTCAAATAAATCCTTCACTTCCTTGGTTAGCGATACTCCCAGATATCTTATGCTATTTGTGGCTACTGTGAAAGGTGATACTTCTCTGATTTCCCTCTCTGCTTCCTTATCCTTTGTGTATAGGAGGTCGACTGATTTTTTGGAGTTGATCTTGTATCCTGCCACGTTACTGAAGGAGTTTATCAGCTGTAGGAGTTCTTTGGTGGAGTTTTTGGGGTCGCTTATGTATACTATCATATCATCTGCAAATAATGAGAGTTTAACTTCTTCCTTTCCAAATTGAATCCCCTTGATTCCCTTATGTTGTCTTATTGCTATTGCTAGAACTTCAAGCACTATATTGAAGAGATAAGGAGAGAGTGGACAGCCTTGTCGTGTTCCTGAATTTAGTGGGATAGCCTTGAGTTTCTCTCCGTTTAATTTGATGTTAGCTGTCGGCTTGCTGTAAAAAGCTTTTATTATATTTAGGAATGACCCTTGTATCCCTAATCTCTCCAAGACCTTTATCATAAAAGGGTGCTGAATTTTGTCAAATGCTTTTTCAGCATCTAACGAGATGACCATATAGTTTTTTTCCTTCAGTTTGTTTATATGATGGATTACATTAATAGATTTTCGTATGTTGAACCAGCCCTGCATCTCTGGGATGAAGCCTACTTGATCGTAATGGATAATTTTTCTAATGTGTTCTTGGATTCGGTTTGCCAGTATTTTATTGAGAATTTTTGCGTCAATGTTCTTGAGTGAGATTGGCCTGTAATTCTCTTTCTTGGTTGAGTCTTTGTGTGGTTTAGGTATCAGGGTAACTGTAGCTTCATAGAAGGAATTTGGCAGTGACTCTTGTGTTTCTATATTATGAAATACCTTAAGGAGTATAGGTATTAGGTCTTCTTGGAAGTTCTGGTAGAATTCCGCATTGAAACCATCTGGTCCTGGGCTCTTTTTGGTAGGGAGGTTTCTGATAACAGTTTCTAATTCTTCGCGACTAACAGGACGATTTAGAGCATTTACCTGGTCCTGGTTTAACTTAGGCATATGGTATTTATCTAAAAAACTGTCCATTTCTTTTACATTTTCCAA